>NW_010139044.1:568-46763 GCF_000699245.1 Pterocles gutturalis
TGCCACCAGCTGAAGATGCCGGGCTTTGTCAGGAAGCCTGACATTTACAGACGGACTGCTGTTATTTATAGCCACCCCTGCTTCGGGTGCACTTCACTACTGGCTGGGTTCAGCCTTTTTTTTTTTTTTTTTTTTTTTTTTTTACCAGCACTGTGACACTGGGATCACCTGGGATGGCTAATGAGGAAAATACCACCAACCTACCACGTTCCGTGGGGTGGATTTTCAGCGTTGCAAAGCATAAACACCCCACTTTAACACGCAGCGGCTGAAGGGTGAATGGCCCTTTGTAGTCTGCTCTTATCAGCCGCTCACTCCAGTGTTAAAGGAAACTGCGCACAAGTCCAGAAGTAAAAATACTCTAATTCATCAGGGAATTCCCTGCAGTATGAGTCACTGAACGGCTTCCCCACCACACCCAGCTAGAAGATTTCCACATAAAAAGGCACTGTAGGAGCCTGTCTTAACACAGGAGCAGCGTTGAAAAGTGGTTGTGTAAATCTAGCGGCACCAGTTATTCTCACATGAAGCCTGGCAGACCACGACATATGGATTTTTTTCATGGGAGAGCAACACAAATTGCTGTAAAGACTTTGCAAAGAAGTTTTTCTACTGTCTTCCCCTCCTTGCTGTCCATCAGGACAAATCCCCCAGGGTTTCCAGGGGAAAGACCCCAGGGAACTGCAAGCCTAGTGACAGGGGGTTTGCAAGCTCCCAACAGTCAAACCACCAGCGTAACTTTCATTACAGACTGGTGGCAGAAAGGGGAAAGAATATCCTGTATGAAAAAAAACCCCAAGCCTGGAAATTCAGGAGGGTATAACATCTGGCAACCACTTAATGCTTGCCTCTATGAAACAGGCATAATGGGACTGCTCAGATATATTTAAGTGATTTCGCTTTACTACACGAGGTTAAAACAGTCTATATTCTTTAGTAGTCCTGTGCTCACTTGAGATACGAGAAGAATAGACATAATCTAGGATTTCACTGCCTGTACACAGTGCTCATTTTATACTCTTCCAGCCTGCGGCTCAACAGAGTTTGACTGCGCTGGCTGACTGTAAATCTGTAGTTACATTCATATATTGGAAGTAACTAGCTTTGCTCTCCCAAAAGAACCCACTGCTTGATTAATGTGTTGTGAGATTACCCTAAACAATAATGCCTGTATTCCATCCCGGATTACTACAACATGTCCACAGCAGGCAGGGCACAGATGCAATGCAGAACGATTATCCAGCGTAATTTTGAGGTGCTCTACAAAGGCTGTCTACCTTCCTATTTGGCCCTGTTAATGCATATTCAAATCCCTTAGGAGTGAAGGATATTCAAGTTTTCAATTTGCACCCCAACCCTTTTTCCCTGGGAAATACAGTCACGGCACTGAGACGACCTATCTGTGAACAAGTTTCCAGCCAGAGAAGAGAACGAAGACAGGCAAAGTCTCGTCACTCAGACTGAAGAGCCATCCAGTTTTGTGCAGAGATGCTATCAGCTCCCAGGCGCAGGGCAGGCTGGGCTGGGTCTGCGCCTGGGCTGGCAATGGGAGAGGCAAAGAGGTGGCTCCATCGCTTGGAGGAGAGCGCTCCCCGTTCCAGTCTTGGGCACAACCCACTGGTGCTGTGTCACCTGCCGGCAGATATGCACGGGTGTACCAGTGCTGGAAGAAGCGGCAGCCTTTGGGATCTGGGAATGCCACAAGGAGCTGGGGCACTTTTCTAGGTGGGTCTTGCAGGCCTCTTGCTGTGAACAACATTTTCCCAGATGAACACCAACAAGCCTAATAAGCTGTAGGTGGGCATCTATGTCCGTGTTTACACACCAGCGCACATTTTAAAGACATTTACAAGGGACAGGCTAGAAGGATGAACCAACACCAGCCAAGCAGTTTGCCATGGGATGTACAGGGAAGACAGGCCACAAAGAGAGAAAAAAAAACATTCGGAAGTGCAGAGGGAGCAGAGAATAAATATCTGCAACATAAGCGGTCAGGACCTTTCTTTCAATGGCACTTCAACCTCCGGAGATCTGCAGTCGTTTAGGGAGATGTCTCCCAGCCGTGCCTGTGCCCAGAGCCACCTGCAAAGCATCTCCACCTCCTGCCACCACTCCTGCCGGTGCCATGGCCCGCCTGCTGCCTGCCACCTCGTCCCCGTCTGCCCCTTCAGCAACCGTCATCTCTCCCCTTTGCTTCTTCCACTCCTTTTGCTATGAGATCCAGCTGTTCGCCTCTACCCTTCTCACATCCTACTGTCCTGCGACAGAGGCTTCCCCCATAGCTTTGCTCCCTGACCCTGGCATGTCTTCTGGCATGCAGCAGTCCGTGCACAGCAGGGCTCATGCATAACTGACCTATTTGTATTTCCACACCAAAGCTGCTATGCTTGTGTCTCCTCATAAGCATTTTTGCAGCATATGGATTTTGTCCATTCCTTCAGCTATACATTTTTGCAGTACTGAGCTGAATATTAGGTAGGCTTAGGTGCATCTGCCATGCATATGATCCTCTCAAGTTACTTTTTCTCTCTTCTTTTACCTTAAATTTAAAAAGTCATGCAGCAACCAGGTGATAAATATCCAGTACAAACCGTACCTTGCAGTACTTCGGCATCTCTGCTAGACATGCCCGTCCTCTCTGGTTGCTCAGCTGGGCAAACCAAAAACGGAGGGACTCACTTTGCCTAAATGGTGAGCTTTTTTAGCTGCTTTTACCACAGTATGTCTAACAGACTTAATTATTCTGAGTTCAAGTGCTTGCAAATGAACTGTAATTTTAGTCCAGGTAATTAAAAGGAGGCACTGTGCTGACAACTGACTGATTGGGCTTCATTTTGAGCCAAAACCATTGGAATTACCTGCCAGCTCCTATTTTCAGCAGAATGGAAGCTGGTTATGCAATTTGTCCTCTCTGGAATGTCCCCCTATCCAAATTAGCGTTGGTCTGAGGGTTTTCTTTAATAACTCTCAGTAATTCCAGGTCTTCACTTAACTTCCAAGTAAAACTGCAGCTTGACATCCCTGCAAAATCTCTCTAGAGTAGGCAGATCAAACCAAGCACACCCAGCAGAGCTACCCACCAGCAGTCATGACAATACTTCACTCTGTCTTTGGTTACATTCGTGTCATCTCCTTGTCTTCACAATTCTACTTTCCTCTGGGAACCCCTAGTAGGCTGAACCAGTGACTTTGCAGCTGAAACTGAGTAAAATATTCCTGGTCCATCTTCTTCAGCCCAATCTGTCTCTTATTTTCACAGAGACTATTGGAGTAACAAACCTCATAGCCAGTTTAAACCAAATTCCAAATTTTCCTTCCATGAACAATTCTTTTCCTCTGCTGTTTCTGTGCTTGATGCCAACACCACCACATGTACTATTACTACTCCTACTTCTTTCTCAGCTTAAGATGTAGGTTTGATCCAAATGCTTTCAGTTCTTCCTTCTTGATTATTTTTTAAGATACAAACTCTTCATTTTATCTATACGGCCACAACTTCTCATCTTCCAGAGTTATCCCCTTATGGTAAAACCATATTTTTCTTTTTTCCATCTCAGGTCCCTCGTTTCTCTTGTCCAAGAAGGCCAGGCTCAATCTTAGAGGTCCCTCCTCCTATCCTCTGATTATCTGCCTTGACATCAGCTTTCCCGCAATGAGGCACACTTTGGAAATGTCTTATCTATTCTTCTCTTAAATGTCATTGTACTTTCGTCCACATTGCTCTTGAAGGTGTAATCTTACTCCCTCAACAGACCTAAAAGGAATGTGTTTCTCTTCCCTCAGCTCTCCTCACTTTTCCTGTAATGCCCACCCAAGAGATGAACCAACTCTTAATGATGTCGGGGAAATAATAGGAGACAAGGAGTTGTGCTTTACAAAAGACGTAGACGATCCCTCCAAAAACTAACTACCTTGGAGGCATCCCCTTGTATTCTTTTACGTGGCAAGGTTTTGGTAGCAGTGGGGCTGTAAGGGTGGCCTCTGTGAGAAGATGCCAGAAGCTTCCCCCATGTCGGACACAGACAGCCCCAGCTGGCTCCAAGATGGACCTGCCACTGGCCAAAGCTGATCAGCAAAGCTGGTGGCGCCTCTCTGACAACGTATTGAAAAAGGGGCAAAAAACACTGCACAGCTGCTAGGAGAGAAAGGCGTGAGGATATGTCAGAGAGACAACTCTGCAGACACCAAGAAGGAGGGGGAGGAGGTGCTCCAGGTGCCTGATCAGAGATTCCCCTGCAGCCCATGAAGAAGACCATGATGGAGCAGGTTGTTCCCCTGCAGCCCATGGAGACAACCACAACAGAACAGATACCCACCTGCAGCCCATGCAGGGCCCATACTCCTGGCAGGAGCTGTGGCCTGTGAAGACAAGCCCACACAGAAGTAGGTTTTCCAGTGAAGGAGGCTGTTACCCCGTGGGGGGACCCAGGCTGGTGGAGTCTGTTCCTGAAGGACTGAACCTTGTGAAGAGGACTCACACTGGAGCAGGTCATGAAGGACTGTCTCCCATGGGAGGGACCCACACTGGAGCAGGGAACCAGCATGGGGAGGAAGGAGCGGCAGAGGGAAGCTGTTATGGACTGAACTCAGCCCCCATTCGCCATCCCCCTGCGCCACTTGGGAGGAGGATTTGGAAGTTGGGAATGAAGGAGTGAAGCTGAGCTTGGGAAGGGAGGAGGGGGTACAGGTGGTCTTTAGCTGTGCCTTTGTTTCTCACTATCCTCCTCCGTTTTTAATGGGCAATAAATTATTTTCCCCAAGTGGAGTCTGTTTTGCCTGTGACAGCAAAGGGTAAGTGATCTCCCTGTCTTTATCTTGACCCATGAGCTTCTTCATCTTATTTTCTCTGACGTGCCCTGTTGAGGAGGGGGAGTGAGAGAGCGGCTGGGTGGGGAACCGGCAGCTAGCCACGTAGCCACGGTCACCCCGCCACACTCCTTTCCTCTACTGTCTTTAGGCAGAGATTGCTTCATTAGACTTTCAGCTTTCCGGTAAGGGCTGCAAATTCCTGTGTGTTTGGACAGAGGGCCCTACTGGAACAGTAACAGTAAAAACTATCTGAAATCTTGTGCTAGTTAAAAAAGTTCAGAGACAAAGCTTTGATTGCACAGACACAGATGCTTGAAGCCACTTAGTCTGGCAAAGACATGAAAGAATAAACTTCAAGCATTCAGTCACAGTTTCTATAATAATTAAAAATTTACAGGATTACTCAGACAAGTGACTTTTAACTAGACACCACATGGCTATTCCTTATTTCTCTGTTGTCCACAGTAAGTATCTGTGATTGATCTCATTCTTCACCGTGAGAGCAACACCCCGGATCAGGCTCATTGCCGCTGATACCATCTCATGTGTATGGCTGCCGTCCTGCTCTGTCTTCACCATTCCCTAGACTAAACAGCCAGGAAAAACTGAAACGTGCTGACATTTCCTACAAGCTACATCACTGCTCCTGCATGCGCGTGAAAGGCTTCCACCATCAAATGACTCCACCATTTGATGACACTATTTGCCCAAGGATATCTATTTCTGAGCAGGGGCCAGAAACCCCTTCAGCTATCAATACATCTCTAGGAAATAGGTTCAAGTGACCTTCACATGAACTCTATGCTCCCAACTCGTATGCCTTTGAAGATTCCAGTTTATCTAGTTTCCAGAATTTTTAACCTCACTGCACGAGCCAGTGTTCAACTGCTCACTGCCAACTGGAACGTGTGTCCCGAACTTGGATAAACAGACAGATAAAGACAAAATTATGTAGCATCTGTCCATCTGACTAGAGGGGGAAAGGGAGTTTTGCCACTTGCTTATTTATTATGTGAGCTACAGTATGATTACCAGTGTGAAACATGACCCCTTTTTGGCCAGTTGCCCCCAAACTGTGACTGCTACTGGCAATGGAAAGAGCAATGGAAAGATCTCTGAGAATGTAAGATCTTTTACTAAATGGAGCTCTGCCAAGTCTCGGGTCACCCGTCTCCCCATCACATCACATCACGTCAAAACAGACTCCAAGCCTCGAGCTCCCAAGTGTAGCTGAGTCAAACCAAAAAGCCCACATGCTTCCCCAACTCATCCCTTCCATCCACATGCCACTCAAATGTTTTGTCAACATATCATTTTCCAGAACTTTTTATAAGTTCTCCTGAAACTAAAATACTGCACTTAAGTTACTTGCCATACAACAAGGTAACTTTTGCTCACGTATCTCAGGGGAAACAAAACTGAATTTCTCAGACTGACATTTTTACCTGAAAGCAACAACTGATTGATTCTAATCTTTGCCAGAGACAGTGAAATTTGAGAGGAACAAAAAACTTGTGAAATGCTTGAGTGGACACTTAAATTAATCCAGCTTCCTTCTTTTCCAAATCACATTTACTTTGTGTTAACAATCAACTGACCAAGGCTGACCACCCGTCTAACGGGAGGAAGTTTTCCCATCTGAAATACTTAGAGAAAAGCATGATTTCCTTTGCCATATACACCAGAAAATCTGGTGATTTCACTCAGCTATCTTTCATCTGCTCTAGTACAACTATTCCCACGCCACAGCAGCACCTTCATGTTCTAAGAGCAAAATCTCTCCCATCAGGGAAGAGGAACAGTTTAGACAGAAAAATCCATTTAACAAAATAAAAACAACAGCAGAATGAACAGTTTGAAGCAATAGCTAAATCTGAAAAAAAATTCTTCAATTGTTTGAAAAAATTGAAAAAAAAAAAAATCCCTGGAGGAAATGTTGCGTAGGTTCTGTTTATTTCTCTGTCTTTCAGGAACTAGAGTTTCAAAGGCCTTGGGCACAATAGCTGAGGACACTTAGCTTACAGAGTGTGTAGGCACTGGGATCACTGTTGACTTGAAGGCTGAGTAATTAACAACACATTCAAAACCATCGAAATACACATTGGCCTGGAGTTACTCAGAGATAGGGTGTTACAAATTGTGAACTCTATTAAGTCCGCCAATGAGAGAGGGATGGAGCATTTGTCAGAAGGAAGCCCAAAAGCAGCCTTCTGACCAGGTCAAAATGGCCCTCAACATTAACAGTCCAAATTCAGAATTTCAAAGTCAGTGTTATTTGAGAAACTAATCCTGTAGTGAAGTTGGGTGTTACATTTCTGCCTTTTCGCTCTTTAAAACTCTTGCCTTGAGCTCTGGCCACTAAGCACAAAAGCAAAGAAATGGGTTTGGAGCTCTCACTTAACTAGTGGAAACTCAGCTGAACGATAATTAATAATAATGCACCAAACACCCATTTCTTCCCATAGATCACAACTTGCTAATAATGAAGATTTCAGTCAGTTTAACCTGATCTCTTAGGTATGTCTAGACTTGGCCAAATCCGTGAAGTCCAGAAATACTTGAGCTAGTCTAGTGCCAAAACCATTCTAGCTACAGGACTAAGGAGGAATTTTTGAGCAAGGAACAATTTTTGGGATAGATTAACTTTTTCATATCTTAGTGTGAGACTCTTTCTAAATCATAAAACATCCTGGGCAATTCTACAACGTCCTGGAGTGTGCCAGGAAGACATACCCGTAACTTCCCTGTGCTTTGGTGCTTGGGATATTGGCTTTGTATCTCACCAGTGAGCTTTGACTCGTCAGTTACAGGAAACATTTTGTGAACTGAGTGAAAAGAAGCTAGGATTTTTCCACCGCACTCAAGTTTTATAGATCACTAACCATAATCTGATATACTAGCAGCCAGCAGCCTGGTATTTCTGTTGGGCTTTTGTATTGCTTTGTGTTCAGTAACTCATATTACCTTCAAAAAACTAGTATTGAAAACAAACACACAGTGCTTGCAGAAGTTGTTACCAAAAAAAGGTAGCTGACAGCTATGTAGCCCGTAAAACATATTCTTCAAACACCTCTGCATTTTCTGCACTTCCCTCAAGACTTTTGTTGCCTGGTACATTTGTAATCTAGAAATTAAATAAAAAGTTTTTAAAATATAAGTAAATACATCAGTGCTCTTTGTTATCATTCCAGATCACGATCTGTGCTCTTGAAGACGTGTGTGTTAGACAGGAAACATTTTGTCCCCTCTAGCCCAACACCTCCTCCCACAGCTAACAACCATCAACTTGATTTCATCCCCTTTTGTAACTAAAATGCACACCTTGCCTCCACAGCGAATACCAGCATACAGATATCACGGGCCCTTACCAGTAAGAAGCTGCACACTTTGTTATCTTAGAAAGCATTAATTCTGATGAAAACCAGATTGGTATGGGATGTCCTAAACCTAGTACCCCACAACCACGGCAGGCAGGCTTACAAGACCCTTTTGAAACTCAGGAAGAGAAAAGCATGACTACAAAGAGAGACAGAAAGTGAAAGAAGATGAGAAAAACAATTATCAGCATAATTTGTAAGAGGCAATGTCATTGTGGGACTCATCAGTTTAAGGAACTAAAAGTTAACGTCTCAAAGCACCTTCAGCATTCATATTTTTATTACCGCTAGGCTTCTTGGACTGTCATTTTATACCATCATTCATCACTGGAAAATATGGTCTGATGTGCAAGCAATAAAATATTGACCAAAATCCCATAAAATGAGGACTCATTTCAATACGAGGACTTTTTTATAGTACTGTAAAAGGCTTGAGCAAATTTTAGTCCACTTCTGAACAGACTCATCATTTATCCAAAGGGGTGCGTTCTGCCTGACTCTGGACCACACTGTGAGGGCCTCTCCTTTCAGAGGAGGTCCTCATAGCACTCCTCCCATGGTCCTTTCAATGCTCCTTGCATTCATCCCTCAGCTGCCTTGTTCCTCCCCATGAGACACAGAGTCGCAGGGCTGCAAAGTATATTTTGCTTGGTTTCATACGCTTGTTGGTTAAAAAGGCAGCCAGTAAGGGGTTAAGCTGAAAGCACCGAGCTGCTGCCTCCCCAGCTGAGGGATTGATTTGATCATTCTTCAGGGATTCCCTCTTGTATGAGTCACTGCTCAGACAGACTCCCCACGCAAGGAGGCCAGGATAATGCCATTCCTCCAGAGACTACAACAGCTGAGGGCTAGCACTGAAGACAGAGAGCTTGGGACTCATGCTTGGAAAAACATTCAGCGGACCACAATGCACGAGGCAGACTTAAAGAAATTATTCAGACAGAAGAGGAAAAAAAAAAAAAAGGCAAACAAAAACTGTTCTCAAACTTTCTGCGTTAACCAATTAAGTATGCAGACTAGCATGAATTAGACGAGCTCCGGGAGACTGCCTTCTGGCTTGGGGACTGCCCCAGTGACGACTGAAGACATGAGCTCACGTAGTATAATATTTAAATTTTATATAAAAGATACGTTTTCTTTATGAGTGCAGTGACTCCTGTGATCTGCTACCCTGTAATAGCCGTGTTTGGCTGTAACCCACTAGGAACGTGATTAACATTTTGAATTCAAAAACGAAAGTAGTACCAGCAGCAAAACTAATGAATGCCTCCAGCTAATCACAAAAGTTCATAACCAGCTTTCTAAGAGAAAGAGAAACTCTGCTGGTGTTCCCTCTCTTGACCTACTTTCATAGACGTGCAAGAGCTGAAAGGGAAAGAAACACTGCCTGCTGATTTACAAAAGTGAAGGCTGGTGATGCTTGTTAAATACAGTGACTGCTCACAAATGGAGCCGTCTGCCACCAAGCCGAGGATGCACCGCGCTCGTTTGTTTCCAGCGCACCGAGCTGTGTGAGCTCGCAGCACACAGCTCATCACAGGAACCTGAGAAATCGCCCAGCCCACGTTAGCCAGCAGCTTTGCTCTTCGTGTGGCATTCCCAGGGACACAACTGCAGCTCCTGGAGATGCTGAGCGCTCTCGACGTTAAAGGCCTGGCCCCTGCAGCATACCTCCACGAGGCAGGCCTGCCCTGAAACCCCAACACACCTACCATGAGACTATTAAACCAGGCCGGACGGTTTCAGATCAGATCTCTCAATACTGACCCAATGACCTTGATCACTCCTCAATGATAGCAGCTCATCGACTGACTCCTGCAGCATCAGGAGTCCCAACCTGATGCCAGGGGGGAAGAGTGCAGGGGATCTCTGGTGGTGCTTTCACATAGAGGAGACACTCCTGCACTGGTTGTCCTGGTTTTGGCTGGGACAGAGTTAACTTTCTTCACAGGAGCTACTAAGAGGCTGTATTTCCAAAACCAGGACACTGGTCAATCCTGCCAACCCATGCACCGAAGGAGTTTACCCTGGGAGTTTTTCAGGGTGACAGACAAGGCCTTTTGATCGTTTTCTTTCTCATCAGCACACCCAGCGTGCCGCTGTACACTCCTTCATCTCTCACAACGTTCAAAAACATCGCTTATATAAATTATTTTCTATCTGCGTGCTGTCTTTGTGCAGCCTCAAATCCCTTTTGCTCGAGGGAGGTATCTGTCTGGTTAAGAAGTACAAGGCTGGCCCTGTTTTGCATTTTTGTAATTTAAGGCTACGCAGCGCACATCCTACTTTTGGTGTACTTAATACTCAGTGAGACGGTGTCCAAATCCAGACTGTGGTGCCTGCTGGTGGGCAAGCAGCATCACCATCCTAATCCTTTGGGATGCGACACTTTAAAATTTGTCCGACTCAATAAAGGAAGAGGAGAGAAAAGAGGTATGAAGGAAAGCACCCTTCAATGTGCTTCCTTCCTTCCTGTCATGAGGCAGATCAAGGACTTTGCTCCTGAGATGTCACACCTACCCCTTCTGTGCAGCAATGGGAGTTTAAATATAAAGCAGACAGTCACGTTCTTTCCCTCCCTCCATGCTACACAAACAGCAAGAGTTCAAGTTTTTTTTAACTGCAATACACATTTTTTTCCTTTTTTGTTAACTTTCTTAAGAAACAAAAAGTGTGCTCTGCTCATCTCACAGCCCGACCGCAGGCAGTGCGGCGCTTGGGGGTCGCAGGAACGGCACTCCTGGCTCTCGCTGAGAAGCCGGGGCATTGCCACTGCCCCACGCGCACTTCTGGTGACTTAAACCTCACCAACCCAGCACTCCACTGCAGAACTTCAGGGAGGTCTTCTGTTCTTCCCCCGAGCCCAAAGACGATGGCGTCGTTGCCTCCAGAGACCCCTGCTCACCCCGCCATCCCTTCCCGTGGCCCAGGTTCCTGCAGCACCAGTGGCAGCAGGCAGCCAGGAACCTCGGGGACACGGAGGGTTAAACGGGTGCAGCCTCAAAGCCAGGACTGGCAGCCTGAGGAGCGCCCAAGAAGGTTTAAAGTTCAAGGGGGGTTTCAGCCAGCAGCTGAGGAATCCGTAGCTTGTGCCAGCGCCACGGAAACCCTTTCCAAAACAAGACTCAAATCTACCCTCCACGATCTCATTTCAGAGCCTGACTTTGACTCACAGCTCCGCTCCCACCGCCTTTTCCCACGGGGGCATTCATGCGTGCTAGGCACTGTCACCCT
The DNA here is from genome assembly GCF_000699245.1 of Pterocles gutturalis. Classification (NCBI taxonomy): domain Eukaryota; kingdom Metazoa; phylum Chordata; class Aves; order Pterocliformes; family Pteroclidae; genus Pterocles; species Pterocles gutturalis. Next base: position 11,989 of record NW_010139044.1, read on the forward strand.
GCGACCCACCGCTGCTGCAGACACCATCTGTTCCAGCCCCAGCTCCCATCCCGCGCCGCTGGCCCTGTTCAGCCTGCCCAAGGACCCTTCTCCATCCCACCACCGATGCACGCTGCAGCAGCAGCGCCGTGCGAGGGGGGAATGGGCGGCAGTCCCTCTCCAGCCCTCAAGAAATATCTCTTTTGAATGAACGTGTGTGCGCTGCAAGTCCTCCTCGGTCAGCGGACTGAAAAATGCCACCGGTCCCCACTGCCACACACATGCACATACACATCACCGGCAACACCACTCCCCTTTCCACAAATTACAGAGAGGTTTAATGGGATGCACCACCTTGCAGGTTTATGGGGACATGCTACTGGAGGTTTCGAAAAACTTTAACAGGTCCCACCCAGTCCAGCCGTGGTTTGCTACAAAAACAAATGCCCAACTTCGGCTTTCAACGTGGCTATTGTCTACCTGTAACTACACCTGCCACAGCGTGAAACCTTAGCATCAGGCATGGCTCAGATCACTTTCACAGCTTTGACCAGTGATATGGAAAACACATCGCATGCAGAAGAAAATGTTGTTACTCTATTTATGCTTTCATCATTTGGCTGAGATTTTAAAACAGGCAGGGGACAAAAAAAAGGCAGACCAGAGTCTAGACTGAAAAGACATACCTGGTGCTTTCTCCACAAAGATGACTTTGGAGTCTTGCAGAAAGTTATGGCCAGTCAGTACCATTTTTTTCCCTCCAGTAACAGGAAAGCTGTCAGTACTTTGCTTCTCCACCAGAGGCAGTTCTTGGGCAGATCTCTGAGCTGGAGAGTTATAAGGAAGATTTTAAAAAAAAAAAAAAAAGCAACCACAAACACACACACAAAAATAAGCAAATACTGCATTAGTAAGTAACTTAATGCTTATGCCTTGACCATAAATAGGGTTATCAAACATAGCAGCACAGACTCAAAAGGCTGACAAAGAACAAGCTGCTTTAAAACTCAGCTGGATCCGCACTACATCAAAAAGTATATTTTTATTGAAATTCATTTATTTAAAATAATTTTCTCTTATGTTATCTATCTTGTGTGTTTACACGACAAGATGACCATCCACGTCCAAAATGTGTTTCAGTCACCAAAGACTGTACTGTCAACTCTGCAAACTCTCTTGCAGCCGCAGCAGCCACGGGCCTTGCGATCCAGCAGAAGTTCACAGTTCAGAGAGCGTATTTCCACCAGCACCTGAGTGCCAAAGCACACGTGGATCCATTCAAACAGAATCTGGTGTTTTCGTGGCACATATTTTATCCCCCCCAACTGGGACACGGAGCAAGGATGGCTGTGCTTCAAGTGATGACGTGACATTTTATCCAGATTACACGGTTCCTCCTGCTGTCACATGTACTAAGAGATGCATCAAGTTTTTGGCACCAGCTTATTCCACATTCTGCACTGGAAATAACACCAGCACTTATTTTTTCTCCTGTTTTCCACTTCTTTCAGGAAGCACGTACCACGCTTTTGCTCTTTACACAACCCTCAAAACTGCACTTCACTGGTACAGATCCAAACGGCTTCATATTTAGCGGCTCCCCGAGCTTGGCACTTTTGTACAGAGCAGTTCAAGATGTACTTAAATTGTGCCTTATCGTGCTAGACAGCAACTGAACAGCTCTCACCAGCTTCCCCAGGAGCAGGATGAAACCATGACTCCCCACATTTTTTTGCTTTTCCTGTTAGCCCAGAACTTGCCCTTGAATAAGAAACAAAGGGGAAACTGTTCATCTCACACACATCCTCGGCAGAACAGGGGGCTTTATGCCAGTGTACCTGCCATAGGTGAGGAGGCTCTGCTGTTCCTCACAATAACACAGGCGGATCTCAGTGTAACTCCCCTTCCACTGCCAACGCTCACTTGTTTATTTAAATGACTGACTGTGAATGGGTGCTGCTGTAACGGCACCACCCTTTCCTACAACTTCTGCCTCTCTTGCAGACTCGGACTACCAAAGCGGCAGCAGTGCTACCCTGGGTGAAAGGATGGAGTACTGTCACTGGTTGAGACGTCTGTCACCAATGCCACTGCTTTTGCAAGAGGAATGCAGAGACAGTCCTTCCTGAAGCCTCTCTGTTAGCAATCCCTGAAAAAGCACCATGCCTCCAAAGACCAAATGCTGACATGCTCCAGGACCTGCCAGACATGCTGTGTGAGATTGCAGCCTGGCAACGACGCAGGGACAAGCGTGGACACAACCCTCCAGCATGCATCAGGCTAGGGATGCTCGAGCCTTCTCCCCACTCCCTCTGCTCCCCACCCCCAAAGCTCACCCCCACATACCTGCTGGACACTAAGTTACTCCCTACCCTATCAGCATCAGAAAGATCCGCTTTGTGGCATCCAACAAAACCTTAAAAAACTGTCTCGGTTCATCCAGCCGACCAAATCAGCCATGGGAGTTAGACTGGACTCAATTTCCACCACTTGTGCTGGAGTGTTAAAGGCACACAAAGCACACAGGTTCTAGTTTGCGTGTGGGAGGCTGACAAGGCTTACGAAGCAAGAACGATACGGATGTCTTTGGAGGGTGCCCCAGTGTATCTGATAAAAAGCAGTTTGTTCAATCAAAGGGACCCCAGCGCGGAAACCTGGTTTCTGGAGGTTTTCTGAAGCCGCAGGCAGCTTGTCAGCACTAGTACGCTGCTAGCTCTGCATCAAAGGGGCTGGGGTTTTGTTTGCTGGTTTTTGCTTTATGATGGAGAGGCAGAGAGTGAAATAGGACATGATAGCTGTTTTCCAAAACTCCTACAGCAGTTACCTGTATGATAGGGAGTCATCAAAAAAAAAAAAAAAAAAAAAGCCTTGTCACTCCCAGGCCTCCTATTAGCTTAAGTGCACACTACTTTTATTTGAAGTGCATTCTTTCGTACAGAAATCAATGCGCAAAGCTACATATTTTTTTCTAAAACATGGGTATTTTGTCTTCAGTATAAACCATGCGCTTCTGGAAAGCAGACGAAGGTTCACCAACGAGACAGGTAAAGCAAAAACAATGTACAGCATGTCAGTGGACAAAGACTCCGTGTGGGTGGTACAATATCCTGCAGGAGAAGGATGTTAGCTGCTACTTACAGCACTCGATAGGGTTGGAGGCTACTTGCAAGGAGAGAGTCCTGCCATTGGCCTGTGGGATATGAACCCTGAAGACCAGCCGCACACGCGTGTTCTTCCGACCGATGTCCGTCTCTCCTTTGCGCAGCTCAATGTCAGAGTTTCGGAGCTTCAATATCCCAGCACAGTCGATGCTATCCAAAAGGAAACACAGAGCGATTCAATTCACTTCAAGCACACTTCCAGAAGACAGGAGTGTGCAATATCTTCCCTCTCTCCTGTACATCCTTCCTAAAAACCTGAGTCAGGCACAACCCAATGACCAGGCTGAACACAGCAGGCTGCTAAGTGTAGCACTTGCACCTACAAGTCGCTAGGTTGGGGCTCTTTGTAGGAACAGGTAGTAGTTGCTGTTGAGCACACAAATTTAGGATGTTACTTCAGTTGCCAGAGGAAGAAAATCTAAAAGATCCTTCCTCTCCAAAACATCCTGTAAGGACGGTGCTTACAGATTAACCAAAGCCCAAAGAGATAGCGAGACTAGAAAAGTCCATGGGAAAAGACGGTAGTGCACACAGTGTTACCGACCCAGAAGGCAAGGTGACTTATGATTTCACTTGTTACTGCTAATTTGGAGAAAAATCTAGTATGATATTTATTCTAGGGCAAAGTCCTGAAAATGCTTATTAATGAGCACAGCTCTCCCTGAGGTCAGTTCCACTGTCAATGTGTTTGCATTTGAACGAGTTGGAAATATTCCCAAGCCAAGTGTTGAGCCGAAGCTCTGCATGAAAAAGCCTGAACTCAGAGAGCGCCCTCCACATTAGGGAAAAATGTGCTTTTTGTCAGATGGAACTATACTATTTCTGACCTCTCTTTTTTTTTTTTTAGTTTTAGTTTTCTCCTGAATGAGCTTACAAGTCAGGATTTTTGTCAAAGCAAATTTCAATAGAGGAAGTTCCCAGAACAAAAGACACACAAACATACGCTCTCAAAAACCCACGGCAAAAATACCTCTGCTTTGGCCACAACTACAAGGACTACACGGCAATTTCTTCTGGCTACTGGTCTCTGGCATGCATTTTATTACACTGAATACGCATAGTTTAATTCTATTTTGCATTCAAAGAGTTTCATTCCCGCTCCAGAAATCTGAAGCTCTGTTCTGCAGCGAACTGCAAACGAGAACTGTGGCAGCACAGTTTTGATCTACATCTTTTCTAAAGTATGAATTTCAGAATAACAAAAAGGCCCTTACTGACATGATCAAAGAAACTAATGAAAGTATTAAAGCTTCTCAACAATGCACATTAGCAGGTGAAGCCATAAGAATTACAAAATATTTGTACCCATGTCAAAATTCTGTGCAAAGATCCTTAAGATATGGAAGAAACAGCGTGCTTCTCAATATTGTCTCTCCTATAGCAACGCTTGTAAAGTAAATAACAATTACTTCAGAGCCAATAAAGTTCAGAGGAGAAAAAGCATTTAAATTCAGGCTTGTGAAGTCATGGACACTAAAATCTGAAGTCTACAGGAGTAGCTGAATGTGCAAAAGCTTAAACGTGCCGACGAGCTTCAGTGTTTCACTCCATCAAGGCCTGTACACACAACGTATGTATGAGAGAAATCCTTGGCTCCAAATCTCAATTCATTGTTAGGGCTCCACGAGGTTTTAGACTACCGTCGTGTAAGGCGCATATATGCCAAAGCATTGTTTGTGGTTCTTGAGAGCTCTACTAGGATCCGGCACACACGTCACAAAAACATTCTGCTTGGCTCCCCAACTGCAGAACTACCTCTGCTCGAGGGAGAAAGATGACTGAAACAGTAATAATGCTCCCAGATGGCCAAAAAATGTTAGTCAAAACTGATAAATGAAGGGACAAATAAACACTGTGTGGGTACAAACTGGTGAAATTTCAATAACCTCAGTGGAGTCATGCCAGCTTCCGACGACAGCAAATGGGGCCGATAATTTTGCAGGCTTGTCAGGACTTTCAACACAATGCTCTGACAGAGGACCTCAGGTCTTGAGTGATCACCCTCAGCCCAGCTGGCAATGCAGCTGAACACATTCTAGCTCTTCTGTTTACATGAGGCACTCCGGGGCATGTTGTACATGACGCTGCAAACCAGCTTCTAATAACCACGACGTGCAGAAGGTCTTCAGGTGTCATTAGGGCACGGAAAACTGGATAAATAACATGGAGTGAAACTGGGATTTTAGTGAGCATCCTGGGATTTTCCCGTGGTATTTGGTTTGGTGGGGTCAGGATTTCTTGCTTGCTTTCTGTCTGCCTACCTGCTTATCTTTCTGTCTCCCTATAAACACACACAAAGGTGCAAGCATCAGCATTTAAATATGAATATATTCACATTTATACACACGCTGTGAGATGTACACGCACGCGAGCACACACAAATTCCTCCCAAGGCAGACACTTCAGATGAGGGCTAGGATCACTTGAACGAGGTGGGCAGAGAGGATGGGATTCAATAATGTGGAGGGTCTCACGTACATCACATATACAGAGAGACAGCTGACCCTTTCTACATAATCCTATAACAAATAACGGACCTACGGGGCGCTTAATCATCACTCAGACTCCTACTAATGCAGAGATCCTTAGATATCCATGCCTGCTTTTCTGCAGAGGACTCAACTTCCCCCATTTCAATAACTCCTGTGTGTAAGGTGGATCACCTTTACTCCTCTTCTTAGTTTCAGAAGCTTTGCTTCTAAACAAATGCCACTGAAAATGCTGATTTTTATTACATAAGAAATAGAGTGGTTTTATTTGTCTCAAAATACCACTAGGGTACTTGGAAATGCTCTCTAAGAGTTTCCTTTGACATCCAAAGATAAATTTTAATAGGCCCTGTTCCTTGCGCTAGTGCGTATAGGAGCAAGAGGTGTCATATTTAGAAACTAAATGCAGGAGCTGAGGTAGGAGATATTTACAGCGTGGTAACTGAGACACTTATTTTAAATGGCAAATAAGCACATTGGCTGAAACTCTAGAATGAAAGCAATCAGTTGGCATAAATATTTGTGAAGTTCATTTTGTTGTTAAGCTTATTAGGGGTAATTTTTCCCAGCAGAGTTGTGAAAACCTACCATTACAAAGAGAACTTAAAAAAAAAAAAAAGAGAGAAAAAGGAAAACTGTGTACAAAACCAAACCAAAACAAAAAACCCAAAACCACACATAAGAAATCAAGTGGGACGACCAAGAGGAAACTGCGAGAAGCCAGGGTGCCTGAGCCTTACATTGCTCTCATGTTGTTCTCTGGAAGAAGTGGAATTTCCAGGACTTTGGTGTTGGAAAGTATTGTTTCGTGGCTGGTGGTGGAAACGGTCTTCCCGGTGATTCGATGAACCTGGTAGAAAGCATGGGGTCGCAGCAGGCGGTCATCTGCAGTCCCAATGAACAGCTGTAGTGTGAGCGGCTCGCTTTCTAAGTAACCATGGAGCTGGCAAGAGAACAGAAAACGCCCACTGAGCACCACGCACATAAACTGCGAGGAATCAATTAAATTTTTATAAGCAGGAGAGCCTAATTCAAGGAGAGAACTTGTGACAGGTGCTATGTGTTAAGTTCCCCCCTCCTATTTTTCCTGTAACATAATATTGGTACAATAAAAAGGTGCACTCAGAAAATGTCTCATTATCCTCAAGGACCCGAGGCACTTTAGATGGGGTGAGGTTTAAAATTCTGGCGTTCAACAAAAAACTGCAATGAAGTCAATGTTCCCTCCCGGTACTGAGGGTGGCAAAACCAACGGAGTTTGCAAGTGGAAAGGCCATGGCTCATTCATCTCTGAGCTTCCCCGGTCACCCCTTGTGCAGCAGCAGGCTGCTGCTCAGGACATGTCCCCTCATTAACTGGTTTTTATGCTGGTACATACCTCCTGGGAAAGCCTGGAGACAGATCACGTATATATGACTAGTAGCTCACCATGCCTGTCAAATTCTTGTTATAATCACACAAAAATCTCATTGAAGCTACCGAGACTGACTTGAACCTTGTCCATGTCGCAGTGACTGCTCTGATGACAACAGGGATTATTTCTGCCACGGGCTGGGGACGGAGCAGGAGCAGAGTCTGACCCCATCCCAACCAGCTCCTGAAGAAGCTACTCTGGGTTCACGCTGGTGCAAAGGAGACCCAGCTCCAACCTCAACACTGCTGTCCAACGCTGGGAAATGAGTCTCACAAAAACAGTTATCTAGCAGTAGTTAACAGCAAAGCCCCATCCCAAGGGAAGGGAGGATGCGGCAACCACAGGAGGGAGGAGCATGGGCAAGGTGGGCCGTCCAAGGAGATGTGCCATCAAAGAGCAAACCTCCTCACTTTGTTGTAGGTTTCATTTCCTCTGCGAATGGTTCAGGTGGGTTTGGGCATGAGTTATCCACCATCACTGCACCATCACTAAATCTGATAGGTCAAAATTAGACTGCTAATCACAGAATCACAGAACGGTTTGGGTTGGAAGGGGCCTTAGAGATCATCTAGTCCCACCCCCTGCCATGGGCAGGGACACCTCCCACTAGCCCAGGTTGCCCAAAGCCTCATCCAGCCTGGCCTTGAACCCCTCCAGGGATGGGGCATCCACAGCTTCTCTGGGCAACCTGGGCGAGCGCCTCACCACCCACACAGGAAAACATTTCTTCCTCAGATCTCATCTCAATCTCCCCTCTTTCAGCTTATACCCATTACCCCTTGTCCTATCACTACACCCTGTAATAAAGAGTGCCTCCCCATCTCTCCTGTAGCCCCTTTAGGTACTGGAAGGCTGCTGTTAGATCTCCCCAGAGCTTTCTGCTCTCCAGGCTGAACAATCATGACTTATGAGGAGGAACATTTTTAATTTATGGCGCATGCAAGTCCAAAGCTAAATAAAGCTGGAAGCAAGGGGTTAAAACCATATCAAACGTTGTTGATATTTGTGTTCTGCTTGCTTTCACTCTCCCTAAATCTTAAAAAGCCATTTGTGGCTTCATAGTAACATAAGACCTATCTCTCCAGGGATCTTGCCATCTGACAGTGGGAATGCTGTTAAGAACAAAGATCTTGAGTAAGTTTTGCTCCTTTGAGCCCCGAAAAATTCTGGTGAGTGCAAACACAGGCACAAAACCTCCCCACTGTTATCAAACGCACTGATGGCAACAGGAATGGATAACGGCAACGCTTCAGGAACCACGGTGACCAACGCGTGAGCAAGGAAGGACATTGTGCCTAAACACATCTTCTATCACATCACAGCGTTTTCATCCCACGCCTTGGTCAGAAGAGGCAAGAGGAAAACTGAAGTGCTTTCATTTGTTGGATTGCAGCGATTTTTATATCCTTACCCGAAGCACATGGATGCAGAGAAGACGTCGGGACAGGAGGAGGAGGCTCATTTCCAGCACTCCAGTGTTTTATCAGCTCCGCATTGCTGAGACACAAGGTGAAGGCAGCTCAGAGCCAGGGGGTTGCGATACGATACGCGGGGGTTTCTGTATCAGCGTTGTCAAACTGAAAACACGCTAGGGGCAGTTTGAAAATCTGTGGTATCGGCAAAATGATGGAGAGAGACAAGCAGAGCCAAGCCTGTGCACTGCCTTCTGTGGGGTGCTTTGGGCTGCACGTCTCGGTTCAGCCCCGCACGGAACACCTCCTACAACCCCTGACACCAACACGAACGCTACACTGCAAAAGGAGGGTTTGCCGGCTTTAACCCCCACCGGCGGAGATGTAGCCTGACCTGCCGGTGGGCAATTGCAGGCGTGCTCCGGGCACAGCTGGCAGCCCCAGGGAATGCACCGTCCTACTCACCACCACCGTGTCCCCCCTTGCTGCCACCCGCACAAGCGAGCAGGGCTGCCAGAGTGACCTGGATTCAGCCTGGGCTGATCTCACCCCGTCTCGGCATCTCCAGAGCCACGGCAGCAAAGCCGAGGTGACGGAGGAGACGCAGGGTATCGTGGTGTATTTCTGATCACGAGCGGCACGCAGGTTTGCAGAGGAGGAAAGTAAGACAGTGTGACAGACCAGCCGATTAAATTTCTGTGCATTACCCGTGGCCACTTCTCCAGCTCGTCATGGATGCTGCTTTTTATGGAGAGTGTAAAATTAAAACAAACACATATTGAATTACAAGGCCATTTAAAAGGTAAAAATAGACTAGCGAGTAACTCTAACCTCAATTCAGCAAAAGCAAAATCACACTCCGAGGCACCCATATGTTTTACTGAATCTGGGCAAAGGGGTCACCAAATGCTGGTCTTGCATTGGGTTCCGCTATTTCAAGCTTTATCTTTAAATCTGTGCTCGGCTGCTGCCCTGTCTTGTGACCTACTGCTGAGTCTCAGCTTGTGCTTTTCCCACAGGTTTCCTACCAGGAGGCAACTGAACACCCTCAGTCCTCAGCTTGGTGTACCTGCTCTCCTCCGAGAAGGTTTCACGTGCTGGAAAATAATAAGCTCTCAGATGCACGCTTTGCATTTTTGTTTTTTTAAGGCTTGTGATCGCTAAACTAAATTTATGTTTGTTTTTTTTAAAGGCCCTGTTGTAGAGCCCTGCTGGGCTTTGCTTTGGAATCATTACCCACAGTTAGTAACTTACTCCCTCTCAGTGACTTCTACACTGGAAGACAAGTAGGGTCTACAGTGCTGAACAAACGTGAGTTTTCAAGAGCTGGGAAATGTCAAAAACATCCAGAAAGACTAAGGTAGTCACTATACGGTTGATTTTGCTGCCCTCAAAAAAGGCAAAATCCTCACTCTCCCTTCACTGCAGGTTCTATTTCATATTCTGCAGTAGGAGGCATCCCATCTCCGGTATTTCCCTCCGAGTTTTACCCATTGCATCACATTATTTACTTTTATATTATGTCACATAATCATGGATGCCAACAGGAGCAATAAAAGAAAAACGATACAAGGATTAACATTTACAGAGGCACATACTGTGGGTGACTAATTTTAGATTATGCACCCAGCACACAGCTTCTGTGGCAGACAGCGCTGAGCTCTGAGAGTTTTTGACATGTTGCAGATGTCGGGAGAACGGGCAAGATTTTGCTTAACTCTCAGCTGGGCGCAGCGAGAATATTCTGCGGCTCCTTCAAAATACAGGAGAGCGTCACTACTGTCACATGGCAGTAAAAGCAGAGCCACAGTACTCCGGGCTGCCTGGTCAACAGGTAAAGGGAATATTGAACAAGTCAGACGTAAAAAGGGAAGAGGGAGAAGGGGGACTGAGTATTTTTCTTGGTTAGGAAAGATCTCGCGCATCCACATCTATGCATATTTTCCACGCATGCTCTGGAATACTGTACTCGCTGGTATAATGATTCTGTTTCCTGGCGTGCGACATGGGATGCATGCGTCAGACGCTCTATTTTTATCTTTTCTCTGTGTAACAGTGTCCGAAGCTCTTCCCTTAATAACTCAGCAGCTGAGTACGGGTGACAAAGGCTGCTCTGGGTACAGCATTCACAATAAAGGATGTGCCTTTCCTACCAAGCGTGCTTTGCTGGGCAATACATAGATCCAAGTGGAAAGAGCTCTACTTTCCCCTGCTGTGAAAGTGTAAAAAGGGTTTATTGCAAATAAGGATCACATGCACAATGTTCTGGAACAAGTTCTCCTTATAGAATCACAGAATGGTTTGGGTTGGAAAGTACCTTAGAGCCCATCCAGTTCCAACCCCTGCCGTGGGCAGGGACACCTGCTACTAGCCCAGGTAGCCCAAAGCCTCATCCTGCAAGACTCTCAAAAATCTATATTAATAGGAAGACAAGTAGTAATCATCCCATCATACATCGATAGTATCTAGAAGGGAAAATGATCAAGTGTGCCTTGATGTCATTAGCATTTCCAATGGAGAATATTCCCATTGAGGTCCTTGGGATGCCCACGTTCACAGAGTTTGAACAATTAGTCCCAGAAAGAGGTAGGAATCAAGGCAAAAGCAGGCTGTTAATGAATTATACTCATATTAATCTATAAAATATATTTTATCCGGTGCAAAATGAAAACACAAACATTAACCACAGCGTATCAATTAGCTAACAGCCAAGATAAATTTAATTATGTAACCACTGAGCCTAGTGTGACTTAAAGCACACTACCTGCAGTTATCGATATACACTCAGCAAAAATGCTCAGCTAACCTCATGTCCCACAACAAACAAATACAGCAGAGGCATCCTTGTGCCATTCCCTGTCGCTGTCTGGAATTTGAATGGTTTGCTTGAGAGATTAGTGGGCTGATTGCACATACTCTTGGAAAGGGAAGAAACGTTGCTTCTCTTTTGCCTGGTTTAGTACAAAGGAAAAATGCAGGCAACACTTAAGTGTGCAGATAAGACCTCTGTGGCCAGTGGTTTTGGTTTTGAAATGAAAGCAGATCATATTCTCTTGTTCTGAGCAACCACTGACTGCTCTTTTCCTTTTTGAGCAACACTGTTAAACGTATTTGAACCGGTCTCAAACTATATTGGCATTTGCATTGTCTGAAGCTGCTAAGATCAAAATCAGACGTAATTGTGGGCCCTTTTTACACTCCTCTGATTCTGTCCAAAGCGATGCAGTCACTAGTAATTAACACCAGAACAGGATGGATCAGAGCTAAGCTCTTTGCCACCTTACATCATCTTACGCAAGAGCAAGGGAAAGGCTGCACCGGCTGGGTGACGGCTCCACCGCACCAAGCTTTCCCTGGGATTCCTGCACCTCCCTGTCATCGCTTTCACAATGCCCTCTCCCTCTAACACGTCTCAATTCCCACCAGCGATTGCCGCTCATCCTGGCGCAGGATGCCAGAGCAACTCCCAGCCCTGCCCTGCGCAGACGCACCGTGCACCGTGCGGCGGGGCAGGACGGTTTTGCCCGTCCAGGCACCGCAGCACTGAACACCCAGCCGTCCTCCTCCAGCAGCCAGCAAAGTGCGAGACAAACAGCGCTGCTTCACCCCTCGCAGCCACCACCCGGATGCAAGGCGCTATCTGATTCAGTCCTACGCCGGGGATAGCCTGAGGTTTATCACAGGAGCGTAGCGTACCCATCCTGCCTGGATTGCAACCATGCGCCTGGTGCGTATCTGTGAAATCTGGCAATCAGAATTAACCAGACTTGAAAAACCATGAGCAGATGGGGCTGAGGTGCTTTTAACATGCGCATTCAGGAAAAAAAAAAAAAAAAGGCAAACCTCGCTATAGTTATCAAATTTAGAGGAACTTTTGCAAATGTCACATCCAATAACTCAGAAGCTATTTCAGCATCGGTGGTTATTCTAGAGTCTGTGAGGAAAACTTCTATTATTTAAGCCACGACATTTATTTTAAGAAACGTGGCTGAAATATTTGGCATGCTCCCTTCCAAGTGCTTGATGCTTTTGGCATGCTGAGACATCTGTTGAAATGCTCAGAAAGCTACCTGTTGTAACAAGGAGCCCTCTGTGCCTGGAGAGGCTCCTGGAGGCCACCGAAAGAACGGTCCTGTTCTGACAGGACACGCCAGCCAGGTACACCCTCTGCACCCACTCACGCTGTCAAGAAAAAAGGCAGCCACACTTCACAACAGCTTTTACGTGTTTTACTGGGAATTCCAGGAAAAGACTGCAAAAACCCTACAGCGGTGCATTCCTCCAGGTGCTGTGTAAATGTGTTCAACGACTGCAGCGGCTGATTTAGGGCTGAGCCCATCGCAATGCATCCAGAGCAGAGCTCCCACAAAGCAGGGCAACAACCAGAGACCCTCTAAAGTAGTCAGCAGCCTGTGCTTCAGGCTCTCCAGGCTACTAGGGGCTGCATCCTTAATAATACCCATGTGCCAAAAAAATCCACAGGTAACACCCCATCAGTGGTGCACCTACAAACGTGCGCGCTTGCTCTCTGTACCTTTGGTAGATAATAAGGACAACAAGTAAATACACCCATTTATGCCTCTAAAAATAGTCAGAATATCTGCATTTTCTTACCCTCCCACATAACTGCTAGCGACGCTGCCTGCAGCAGGTCCTGCAGTGCTCGTGCTCAGCAACGCCGGCCAGGACCGTCTGTCCCACCTGCACCTCTAGAACTGCTCACGGAACACCCTGAGTCAGTCTGGAGAGAATCACCAGGGAGACTGAACACCCAGTCTGCAGAAAGCGGGCTTCTCTCCCCTTTCTTCCCATCAACATTTTGGAATGTAATTCCACTGCTTTCAAAAAGGTCAAACAGGATAAAATCTATAAAAAAGTGGAATTTTTGAAGTATAGCTTCGAAATAGCTTTTTTGCTGACTTTCTCAAGCAGTAGGTCTTTTGTTACAGCAATCGCACAGGATGAATGATAAAATGAAATTGTCATGTTTTAAAAACATACCTAATACACAGCCTCAAGAAAATAACATCACGAAGTGCTCAGTGTCCTGATTTCTTAAAACCAAACTGAAGAACCAAACTGTTTAAACTCCAAAGCAGGTACCCAAACATTTTGAGTACTGATTTGAGCTGGGAGCACCAAGCATGCATAAAAATAGGGTCATCAATCCTATTCTTAAGAAAAAGAGTTTACTTTCAGCTGCCAGGTAGAAGCACTGGGAGATGTAAGCCTTGGCATCACGCATTTAAATGGGAAGAGGGAAAAGTTGTTTTTAGGGGCAATGACTGTCATGTGAAGCAAAGGCACCAAGGGCCAGGTCAGGAGACCCAGGCGGCTATCCTGGCATGCACTGCAGGGACCCTGCCCAGAGACCCGCTGCAGGGAGCCAGCAACCCATGGCTCTGGGAAAAAAAGACACAAAAAGACTGTCCCCCATTGCAAAGTCCCCTCCTATTCCTATTCTGGCCTGTTAGGACTCCAGATTCCTTTGCTAGGGGAGGCTTGCATAAAAAAACACACCTCAGGTGCCCAGAGCCAGGGGAGGGCAGGGGCTCAGCCTCCCCTCCCAAACCAAAGGGCTTAGTCCCAAGTGCCTGGGAAAAGCCAGGGCTTCAGAATTTAAAAAAAAAAAAAAACCAAACCAAACCAAACCAAAACAAAAAAAACACACAAAAAACCACCACCAAACCAACCAACAAACAAAAAACCTCCCCCAAAAAACCCCAACAAAAAAAACAACAAAAAAACACCAAAAAATCCCAACTACCAACCAACCAAAAAAAAAAAACCCAAAACAAAACAACAAAATACCCAAACAAAACCGAAAGCAACCCAAAACAAAACAGAAAATAAAACACCTCCTTAGGAGCTGTGGTGACCTGAGGCTGTGATAGCTTCTACTGAATTTTATCTGACACAGTTCACCAAAAAAAAAGAGTATAATTTATGCCCTGTGTGACTTAACATACATGCTACTACACCTTCGTCCTTTGCTTACTTCAAATAAAGACGTAACAGGAATTCCTACAGGCTCCTGTGCTGCTTTCAAGATTTATTTTTCCTTTCTAAAACTGATTTTCCTTGGATTCACTCAAGCTCCATTTTAAGATCCAAATGCAGTCAGAGCTGGTCCACAAATAAAAATGAAGCGGCTCGCTCCTCCGCAGGGCTGAGCTGGGCAGAGGGCGAGAGCTGGGCGGGAGAAGGAGCGAGTGGAAAGCAGCAGGAGAGTGTTTTATGTGGCACTTTCTAGCGCTGCCACTTGGACTTTAATTTAGCAGTGCAGCGAAAGAGCAGCTGTTCACATCACGATGAATAAAGACCTATATAAAACTTCCAGCTGCAAATAGGCTGTGAGGAATTATTAATCTTAACGTTAACAGAGACGCTGTACACTCAGTCACTGGCTCACAAGTCGTTTCGGTCTCTGTCCAGGGAAAAACAGCCTTCGTGGCTGCTGGCTCCCAGCACAGCCACGAAATCTCTTTGTCTAAACAGCTCCCTGTTTCCAGGAAGGATTTTCCTCCTCAAAAATAGATGCACCTAGAAACCAACCTCCTACACTCATCCTGAAAGTGTTAGACGTACACGAGGGATGCCCATGGAAAAGGAGTTACTAACAGAACCAACCTGTAGGACCCGAGCACCTCATTCCCTGGGAAACCATTACTCCTCCTGTGCCATTTCCCACCACGAGCCTGAAGAGATGCCCTTCCCATAGTCCTAGCTGTCCCTTCACCACCCACAGCCCATCTCTAAGTGGGCATCACCTAACTGTGCAGCCGCAGGAGCTTCCAAAACCTCCCCGCAGGACAGGGACGGGGAGACTCCTCGACAGGAGGCTTTCAAATTGCACTGGAGTAAATGCAAGCTGACAACAGAAAGAGGGGCTCTGGAAACTGTGGAGGGAAAACACGGGTCCAGCAGGGAGCCCAATGCAGTAGTGCCCCTCCTTGAAACTACCCAACCCCTCGATTTACTCAGCTTCCATTTGCCCTCAGCATCCCCAACAGCTTCCAGTTTGGACAGTCATACTCACGGTCATGTAAAAGTTAAAAAAAAATCACAGGAGCGCTGTAACAGGAATTTATTACATATTCTTAGGCAGATACCCCAGGCAAGCTCATACTTGTGATCCTGCCTTGCATCATGCCGCTGACGCATCGCTGGCATCCAGCAAGCTCCCATGTGTGGGTGAGCACAGGCTGGCCCGGGATCCTCCCACTTGGGTCAGGCACCAGCAGCACAAGCTGGATGGACATGATGCCCTCACCGAAGCCCCCCCCAGCCACGGCACAGCGCCACTGCCAATACCCATCGGCGACTTCTCCAGACCCAACACATCCCACACACCCTCAATGCCGCATTATTTCTCGGTGGCTGGCCAGCGCTGCAGTAACTGCACGACTTTGAATTCGCAC
The DNA here is from genome assembly GCF_000699245.1 of Pterocles gutturalis. Lineage (NCBI taxonomy): Eukaryota > Metazoa > Chordata > Aves > Pterocliformes > Pteroclidae > Pterocles > Pterocles gutturalis. The sequence continues at coordinate 27,865 of NW_010139044.1, forward strand.
CCCTGCAAACTGGAGGGCAACGGGGTGCCCAGCTACGCCCAGGGGTTATCTGCTTCAGGTTCAACGCTTTTGAGGTGCTTTTCCTGCATATCACGATGACACTGGCTCGCACAGAACACGGGCAACGCAGTTCCAGGCAAAATACTTCTGGGGTTCATAGACACCAGCGAGACAGTACGAGACCAGAAATGGTTGCCTTCCCCCTAAACTTTAACTCCTCTCCCAATGACATTTATTTAAACTGCTGCTGAAGACAGAAAGCTGGGGCTATGTTTAAAGGCTTTATCTCCATAAATATTTGGAGAGCTATAAATATTGAGCCATATTCATAATATGAATATTGGACTTACTGTTCTGTTGCCATGAAAATTACTATAAATACACTTCCAATTCTTATTTTCTCTGATTTGCCAAGAACTCCTCTAAAGAGACAAAAAATTTCTTACATAAGACGTCTTGCTATTTAATTAAACATCAAAGTCAAGGGCCACAGCACAGAGAAGGAACTGAAAACTCAATGATAGCGGCAGACAAAGCACGTAGCACACTAGCACGCTATATAGCTGTATGTCCCGAGTGGGACTTACTGTATCAGCCCATGAGTCAAGCCCTGACTGCTTTCTGTGTTTGGGGAAAGGAGGGAGAGGGAAGGGAGGCTGCCTGAACGTCTGAAATAAACCTCCTCGCTTCTTCTGCAAGTCACGGGAGTACCAATGGCTTCCAAATTTCACAGTAGCTCTGCCCTTTTTTTTTTTTTAATGTACAAATGAATTAGAAGAAGGAAAGCATTTCAAGGCATATTATAAAGGCACAGACTGAGGATGTCTTTGCATCTGAAGAAGAATAGGGTGACCGAGTTCCCACCTCCAGCTCTGCCAGACAGTTTTTACTTCATCGCAAATACACGACTTGATTAGAGCAGAGCAAATTCTGCAACAGGTTTTCACGTATTTCTAGCCTGTTCTATGTTTAATCAAATTGTGTTTCAGCCTCTTTATAAAATAAAAGCCAGTAACCATGCCATGTGGCTGCGCAACCCTTTCTTCACTACAGAGAACACAGCACTTCCCAAGACCTCCGGTTCCAACCCTCCTGAGATTTACACCCACCTTACTTGGGGAATAAAGCAGATCAATCAACCCCCTTAGTCTCCAGAGTCAGGATAGCGCTGTCTGCACGTGCATGTTCCTCAAGACAGGTCCTGCTTCCGTTGTTTCAACCCCCGAAAAGTGTTGTCACTCATCACTGTGCTACTCGTGACTCCTGTCTCAGAGCAGAGAAGGGCAGTGTGTTTTGCCAGGTCTCTACACACTTCTGGTCCTGCTCTCCTTCCACAAGCCACCTCTGATCCACCTGGTCCTACAGCTCCAATTACGCTGCAGTTTTATCCGAAAGCACGCCTTCCACAGAAACCATCTTAATGCAGCAATGAAAATTGCTCAGGTGTATTTTATTGCTCAGCTTCAAGGTTTTGACCTCCAAGACAGGCTGATCAGACTGGGAAAAATCCAGAGAGATTGGATTCCACGCTGTGAGTTGTATGACAGCGACAGTGAGGACATTGCTCGATGTCACTTGTTTTACCAAAAAAAAATATTGATGCAACAGACCAGACTCTGACCAACAAGTGTGACATGAGCAGCTCTGCCCATCGTAAGTACGTAAGTACTTACTCCAACAGCAAGTAAATAAAATAAGCACAAAAGACTTTTAGATAAACTTTCTCAACAATATTCAATCATTCTGAATATTGTCACATTGAGGAACTTTATCTAGAAACAGCAGTTGCACTAGAATTTCATCCACGTACTGACGAGCTAGTACCACAGCTCCGTTTAAAGCTAGCAAGATGGCCAAATAAAATGCTGCAAACGCTAATGGCAGATGTTGCCAACAAAAGCTTTCCAGAGTAGCTTATCTGCTGCTGCAAATGGGTGACGCTTTGCTACGGTCAGTGCAGCAGGACGCCAGTGCACAGCTGGGACTTGAGGAGGACGCTGAGGGTAACACTTTCTCCTTCAAAAGGAGGTATGATGAGTACTGGTGACCAGGACCTGTGTTTTGACACCCAAACCAACACAGCATTTATACCAGCCTGTTGACTTCAAACATCAGGCTCTGGCATTGGTCAAGTCCCAAGCCAAAGTCTTAGGTCACCAGAGATGGACACTTAACCAGCTCCGTTGTGCCCAAGATGGGACTAATAACCTTCCCTCCCTTGAGGAGCGGCGCAGCAAGGAGCAACTCATCCGCGTGCAAAGCCCGCAGCAACCCCCCAGGTCCCAGCAGCGCTCCCCATCCCAGCTCTGAAGCACACAGGGAATTCTGGAGCAACGTCAGGTACATTTTGGGGTGCCTTGCTCTTGGTGTTGTTTCAAAATTGGAATGCATGTTAAAATCGTAATAAAAAAAGGCAGTACTCCTGCTAATGTTCATTTTTATACTAAATTCAAATTTACTTGTATTACACACCTTTCTAATACAAAAAAGGAAAAGAGCATTCAATAATAACTGGAGATTCGAGAAGGTAGTGGCCGAATTTGATTTTTTTAAAAATTTATTTTATTTATGTTATTTTACTCAAGACTGGAGGAACAGAAGAATGCTTTTACTCTTTAGCCCATTTTCCAAAAAACATTTGCTATTGCAGCTAGGCTTCTAGGTTAATGCTGCCCTGTGATTAGAGCATTTTTGCCCTGTCAAATCTACTGGGGCTGAGAGTTTCGGGGGCTTCACCTACGCTAGCAAAACTGCAGAGCCACAGCCCACTGCCAGCATCGCCACTGCACCCTCTTGCTCGTTGCAAAACCTCTGCGACCTGCCTCCAGCTCAAGCAGGGCTCTTACAGCCAGCAGTGGGGCTATGCCAGCTCACATATTTTAAGGTTTTCCTCACAACCAGAAGGGATTAGAAAAGGAGGCTTTGATGTGTTCAGGACATGTGCTTGAGATTACTTGTGTACCTAGATGCTAGCACATGTGCCTGCAAGTTGTGGTCTAAATTTGTTTGTCCCCGGCAGCTCATGTTTGCAGCTCTGGGTGGAGTTTGTGTAAAATTCTGTTACTGTATGCCATTTTGTAGTCAATAATACTCTATGACCTATATTGAGTAACAATATTTTAGTCTATATTGAGGAATATTACGTTATTGCAGAATAAGAGCTATGACACAGAAGACCCCCATAATGAAAACGTCATTGCACGAGAAGTGGTTGGAAATTCATTTGAAAGCCATTTGTAAGATTACTGCAGGATGAATAAATGCCACCTATAATTTAAAAAAACAAAAAAGCTGCCTGTTCCAAGCCATTTTATGAATTCCTGCATATATGGGGAGATATTTACATATTTTCTGTAGCTTTTTTTAAACTCTGAGATGACAGGCTTTATCTAAATACTGTCATACATATAAACACGACTGCTCCATGCTGTATTGTGTTTCAACAGACCAAATACTCCTCGTAGCACAGGAGGTGTTACAAGATCTTAATACAGAGTTCTGCAAAGAATGGCAGAGGTGGGAGGGGTTGCCTTTTTTTTTCAACAAGCATTATCTTCTGTGGACTTCTCCAAGGCGACAAACCAAACTGCCCCATACCAATGACACTTGTTCAGCGCTTCACAACTTTTAGATGTGCTGTACCTCTTCAAGTCACGGAGAGTTTTACACCTAAATCTAACCCTGCATGCTTTGCCCGTTCTCTCTGCTGCTTTTCTCCTAGAAATGGAGTCAGTTGGTACATATACATATATAGGAGTGAGACTATATTAAAAGCCACAGCAGGTGGAAAATAATAGAGCCCAGGGAAGTTTTTGTTTTTGCCTCTGCTCACAATCAAAGCTGTGCGCCGAGCACAATGAGGCACAGTAAATAAAGACGTTTCACACAGACAAGCACGAAAATCTTCCAAAACAAAGAAAATTAAATTATCTTTCAACTAAAGAACACACTGCAGTGAAAGACTAAATGAGCGATTCTAATTAAAACCATGCTGTGAATCTCCTACTTTCCACCATGAAGGAAAAAAAAAAAAAAATCAGCTAGTGTTTGTGCATGTACAGCCACCCTCTAAAACCAGTCGAGCAGCTTTCCAGCCAAACAATGCAAGACACAGCATCTCAGAACCACTAAACATATTGAAATTATTTCCACAGCAATCACAACAACAAGATGCCAGGCCGGGATCTGCAGGGCAGGGGGGTGGCGGTGGGAGCTCGGTCCCCGCCAGCAGCACCCACGCTGCACCCATCTATCCCCTTCCCCCACGGCTGCCCCCAGCGCCCCACCAGCGCGTGCCGCCCCACTCGCTGCTGCTCGCTTTGGCAACAGTCGGTCTCGTCCAGAACAGTCGCTCGCATCCCTTCTCCACCCCGCGCTCGCCAGCAAAGCGTTGCGTCCCCGCGTGCGCACGCAGGAGCCCGTGGCGCTGGGACTCCTGGCCCCGGGCAAGCACAGGCAACGTCGTGCAAGCCCTGCTTGAGCTTTTTCATCTGCATGGGCTCGGGTCTCTCCCCTTGCGGTGCTAAATCAGGCAGCAGGTGAAGATGCTAGGCAGGGGATGAAAACTTGGGACTAACCCTTTGTGCCTGAGCTGCGCATGCGCCTCACGCTTGGCTCAGCTCTGAGCAGCTCTCCCAACACGAAATGGGATCTCCCTTCCAACCTGCTCCCTTCCAGCTATTTATCTACTTGCACGGCCACAAAATGCTGTGGGCTTCCCGAACACTAGCCACTGTCCTTTCACGGGCAGAGCGCCGCGGGGACAGGAACGTGTGGCTTATCAAGTGCAGCGAACATGGGCACCCATGTCCTGCGCAGAACACGCACGATACGCTGGTACTGCTATTTGGATGCAGGCACAGGGGCAGGAATCAGCTAAATATAGCAGACTTCAGTGACCGGTTTAAATTACAGACTTAAACGACATGAAGAAAGGTACAGTTTGCCCAAAGACAGAGGAAAGCAACGGGAAGATTTCGGCTGGTGAAGCTTGGCTCTGGCATCGTTACACCTGACCTGCTATCAAGACATCCAGTAAAAGCTTCAGAGACACAGGGACCTCATGCCCATTAGACGTCAGCAAGCATAATGGAACAAAAAGATGCAAGCATCCTAAGGGATCCCAAAATCAAAGGGACCAAAGGTGAAAAAGTGAAAAAGGAGGGTCCAGTTAACGGCATTCACCTGAAAACCATCAGAACAAAGCAGCAACACACAGGGAACCTGCAACTCAAGCCCAGAGGGAAAATTCAATGGAACTCCCAAAAGGCTGCAAAGAGGTCTGCAAGAACAGAGGGCAGATTCTGCAACTTGCTCCCCCTTTTTCGTGCTATTTTCGGGCACTTGGCAGCCCCACAATGCTCACGTGCGACACCCAACCTCTTGTAACGCTTGCGCAAGGCAGTGAAAGTGTCTTAATCCAGATTTTGCAGCTGAGCGCAGCAATAAGGGACACAATTAATTGCCAGTGGATCAATGCATCCTTGCTCGGTAGAAAACTCAAGCACATGTTCAACATTTAATCCCACTTTATGAAAAGTTAAGGCTGTACTGAAGTGCTCTGTTGCACTGTAACAGAAGGAGGACTGTGCTCAATCTCTTTTATATTTTTCCCCCTACATTACACAGACCTGGACCCGCAAGATTTTTCCCTGAGTCGGACTGCACGGGCGGAGCTCCCTTTCCGGTAAGGACGATGGGTTTTCGCCAGCATTCACATTTGGCAGTATGGCCGTGTTATCAGTGCCCCAAAGAGCAAAACTCCTGGAGGGGGACTTCGGTGTCTGTACCTGCAGTGCCAAGGAACTCCCAAAAAACCGTGCCCGCGCTGTGCCTGCAAGGGTTGCTCACCACTTTGAGCAGGGCTGCACGTGAACCCCAGGATGCAGACTTGTAAATCCCCATGTACATCATGTCTGCATGCAAACCAAAAGCAGGAGTTCCTCGCCTTTATTGGGTACTGAAACATTAAAAACAGGTGTTTAAAAACTGCATTACAAATCTGTCTGCAACCTGTATTATTTTTACCACGTGCAAGTAAATTGATCACGAGCGTGTTTCAACCGCTGCAGTGAAAATATGCAACAAAAAAAACTGAAACATGGGGAGGGAGGAGAAAGTTTATTTGATTTCACTGCAATGACACCGTGCAACATATTTTACTTGTGTGTATGCATATAGCAGATGCTGTAACGGGTCATCTCCCTTTCATGGCACGTACCAAAGAAGATCTCGAGCTATTCTACAAGGAAAGAAATGATAAAACCCTGCTCATAATGAAAGCTGCAACGTATTTCGAGAGAGCAACTGAGTAATTTGACACCATATTTTCCACTGATTCAGCCTGTTAGTTGGAACAATGACTGATTAAAATGGAAAATCTATATTATAGCCACATAGGCTGACATTCCAAATTAGCAGGTATGTTACGGATGTGATTCTTTTACTCTTCTTACATATAAGAGTTAGAAAGTATAAAACCAGAAATTATTCCAATGGAGTCACATCGGTGTGAAAGTGATCTAAAACATGAACTGGCCCCCAGCAGATCTTCATACAGAATGTACACAATGTAACTTTCACGATATATGCGTTTTATATAATTTGGAGTACCAAGAAGAAAAAAAAAAATCATTTGCCCTGAGATATTACTTTTAGGAATAGAGGACAGATGTCTAGTTGCCAAAGCAGACTTGTAAAAAATTAATCACCTGCCTCATGCAGGTTAGCAGTATTTGGCAGGTAGGTTAGCTCAGCTCATAATGAAGCATCTGGCTTTTGGTAAAGCTGCATTTTAATTTTAACCGTGTTTCATTTCAGCTTTGGGCGCACGTCAACATGCAATAATCCGACAAGTCTGGAGCAGATTTGCTGATGGGTAACTTTGGTGTAGGTCTTTCCAACTGCAACCAAACCAAAGTCAAGTAACAACTGTGGTTCACGCCCAGACCACAGCCTCACGTATCATCTGAACTTCCCTGTGAAGCCATTTTAAACCCAGTCCTCAACCTCTTACGCATCCACAGTCTTCCTTTCTTAAAACAGCTAAATTGACTAAGAGTCAGCAAAGTCCTAAGCGTGTGCTCGAATTAAGCAGGCTAAGCTGACTGACTTCAGGAGTGTCCCAATGCTGCTTTGAATGTGGTTTGGTTCGAGCTTTGCAGGGTGGATTTTTGGGGTTTTTTTGTACCTGAGGTCTGGTAATTTGAGGCAAGCAAGAGGTCTACCCAGGTTGTATTTTTCCTTAGAAAAGTGCAGACCCATTCGCAGCACTTTTGGCTAACCAGAAGCATCTGCAGCTCCTTCTCAGATGCTGGGAGGGCAGAAGAAGAGCTGCTGAAGCTCAGAGCAGTCTGCAGAACTATGGCCTTCTGATTCTGGGACTCTCGTCACTTCTAGGTGTCCCTCCCGCTGCATGAACTGTCAGTGAAGGGTGCTTCTACCACAAACTCACTGGGAAAAAAACCCCCCACCACTGTCCTTGTGAGAGAGCAATCACTGTGCAGATGCAGGGGCCATTTTTTAACATGAATAGCTCAGGCATTCGAATAATGTTCCCAAAAGACAAAGATCTATTAGAGCATGAATGAAGCAATTGCCAATTTTTGTTTTTACAGTATGACCATTTTTAAAGCTTTCAAATGTGCCAAAACCCTCAGGAATCTCACTGGCTGTTTTTTCTCTTCTTGTATCACTTAAGCCGAACAGTTTGTTTCTGATACTTTTTTTTTAAGAAGAAATCTAAGAGAAAACAGATCACACCACGAGCTCCTGAGCTCTAGCAGAACTTGACAGAGAGCACAAAGGAAGGAACTGGGAACAGTTAGCTCCGTAAGCACATTTGCAGCAGCCTCACTAGAAGCACCACAAAAGCCTTTGCCGGGCTGCTGCGGCTTGTGCAGGTATTTTCCTAGCACACCACTGCAAAGAAATTGCCTGTTTCAACTGCTGATTACATAATTTTTTTGTTTCCACCTTAATTGAAAACCACGCACAGATACTCCCCAGGCCCACAGACACGCTTGCACTTTATTTAGTTACGTAGACAAAACAAGGCAAGGATTTTTCTTATCTTGCTTGGGACCTGACCACTTGCAGGAAAGAGGAATGGCAACTTCTAGGAAGAAGACGAGGAGACAGAGCAAGAGACACGGCATCTGCAACTTCTAGCAGAAGTGATGCCTTATTAAGCAGGGGGCAAAAGGGATGGAAAGGACAAAAAAACCCCATAGCACTCAAACAGCCAAGGCTGAGTCCTGATTCACAGAATCATTAAGGTTGGAAAAGACCTCAAGGATCATCAAGTCCAACCATCAACCCAACACCACCCAACCCACTAACCCATGTCCCCAAACACCACATCCACACGTTTTTTGACCCCCTCCAGGGATGGTGACTCCACCACTTCCCTGGGCAGCCTGTTCCAATGCCTCATCATTCTTGCAGTGAATAAATTTTTCCTAATATCCAGCCTAAACCTCCCCTGGTGCAACTTGAATCCCTCCCTGGTGAGCAGTGATACATGTTTTTGAGGTTGGCTTCCAAAACAATGATGAATTGCCCTTTCAGACAATGTGCAGAAAAGCCTCTGTCCACACTGCAAACAGTCCACCGAGGGAAAGGATGCAGCATGAGACCTGAGGACAAAACAAACGAGGAACAGAAGAAAGACTGCTACATTTACATTCTGTCTTTTTGGGTCTTGCCCAGACCTCCATCACATTGTTCCTAGACACTCAGGGTGCGTGTGCTGCTGGCCACCAAAGCCAGCCCAAGGGAAGCAGAAGGGATGGCTCCGCAAGCAGCGCTGGAGATAAAGGTGGCTCCTCTGCTTCCTTCCTGGTCTAACCTAGAAGGTCTTTGCCTTATCAACTGCCACCAGAGGACAGCTAGAAGATACCCCACACAGTGACAGCAACACCACTGACTGCCTTGTCACAAAGGACGAGGTAGAAAGGAAACCGGGAGGGACCAGGGAAGCGGAAAGCTGGGAGCTGATAGCATCACCCCCTGTCCCGAGGGAACGGAGACAGAAACGGCGGAGGACTGGGAACGCTTTCCAATCCCTCCTCCCTCAAAGCCACCACTAACTTCTGCTTCGCCGGCAGCCAGCGAGTCCAAGCTGAAGCCCAACCTAGAATGTTGGGCTAAATCCTTCAGGCTGGAAAGCCAGGTTGAGTATCTCAGCCTCCGAGCAGCCGGGATACGTACTGCAGCACCCGTCAGGCCGAGCGTGGGCGAGGCGTCGCCTTTAAAGGAGAGCAGAGTGCATCCCCCAAGCGCCGGCTGGTGGAAATTTCGCTTTTCATCTGGAAAGGGCTGTTGCGCCAAACAGCAGAGTCCTGTCCTCAGGACTGCTCATAAATCAGAGCTGAAGTTGCATTTTCAGGGTCATGAAATCTCCTCCGGCTGACAGCAGCACACTTTCCAGAACGGCTCCCTTCTGGACCTGGCCCTTCTCAGGGAGCCCACTGGCTACCTGTATGGCTGTGCTTGCGGAGCTACCCCGGGGGAACAACTTCATGGGCAATACCAAAAAAGAGAAGCTCCCCCCTTCCCCAAATACTGTCTTCTAATGATGAAAAACTGTGACAAAAAGCTTTCAATGGGCGTTCTTCCATTTGGTGGATTTATAGAAGCAATAGCAGCCTTAAAACATCTGCCAAATCATTCTACTTTTCAGTTTTGATTATCTGCCTGCTAGCTTGAGGTTAGCTTTAACTATACAGATGCAAGAAGTGAGAAACCCATTCAGCTTAGATTTATTCTTAAGAAGTACCGGCTGTCTAAAACCAGGTTATAAAATGTAGGCTCCCTGTCTGGTCTGTTGTACGGTTGCGTGGCTCTGTGCTATTAATTGCAACCTGGCTAGCAGGTGCTTGCCAATGTCTTTATATCCTCGCCGTAAGAAAGGATTATATTTCCATCTGGATAAAAGGGTGACGCTGTCTTCTAAAAAGAAGTTAAGAGCAGGACGGAGAGGAAGTCCACTGTGGCATGACAAGCTGAATCACTGCTTACTAACGAGAATACGCCCTCTTCCCTGCTCTGATGGACCCAGAGAGAGAAGGGGAAAGCGGCGAACACGGTTTTTTCCACATCCACTCCTCTTGGTCAGGTGTCAGATGGCCATGAGCTGCATCCACCAGGGACTGTTTTCCTTCCCATTCCCTTGACTCCCCCAGCAATGGTGGCAGCCCTGTTGTTCAAAGCAAACTCGCAGCACTGAGGGACCCCTACCAAGAAAAGCACTTACGCGCACGCTGCAGGTGTACGAGAAGACCCGTACAACGGACCTAAAAATTAACCACGGGCTCGCTCTTGCTGTGCAGCATCAGAGCACTGCTGAGAAGGACTTGCCCCGCTCTGTCGTTAAACCATCTATGAAGCCGCGTGCATGAGAGCTGCTGTATGAGACCGTGATGTGAAAACATACGGCCCCCACCTGAACGCATCTGCAGCTGGCTGGACTGACTGCTGCCCCCGACTTACAACGGTTTGATCGAGAAGGCTTTCAACTCCCTGAGGGGTCTGCAAAAGGTATTCATAGCTCTTGAGTCTGGAAGATGAGAGGACTCTACGACAGATATCTGCCGTGGCCAGGACCTGGACTCCTTGAGCTCGTTATCTGAAAGCAACAAACCCAACTGACACGGGGGAAGCAAACAACAACCCGCTCCCCGTGTTACCGGGGCGCGCAAACAGCTCCGAGGCATGCCGGTGCCCAAGGATGGTGATGTGGAGATGTACAAAAACACCGAGGCAGCCATTGCTTTAGAGAAGAATTTGACACTTGTTAGTCTGAAGGGGATTTAAAAATCCCAACATATGCCCCAAGGCCTTTGGAAACTGGACCCAAAGTGCCTACTTGAGATCTTGTTGAGAAACGAGACAGCCAACTCTTGTGAGCGAGCCTCCTGGCACCGACAACATTCTGACTATGTAAATCAGCAGAGAAACCATTGTGTTTTGCCTGTAAAATGAGTGAGTTCAGACTATTCATCTGTTCACAGGCTCAGATCAAGTTCTGTATTGGAGCGCACAAGCCATCCACAACCTCTACCATCTCCCTGCACAGCGATACAGGCAGCATTCACTCTATCTTCAACATTAACTTATTTTTCCAAGAGGAAAACAAATTCTGGCTAGTACCGGTTACCTAGATAAAAAAGGAAAACCCCTACAACTCTTTTTCTTCCCTTTTTCTAACCAATTTATCTACCTCGTGTCAAGAGTGATCCTGAAGAAAATTCCTGGCATATTTTGTGTCAAAAAAATGAATAATAATCGTGACTTCTGAAAGTGTTTACTAGACCACTCTGTGTATTTGAATATTTTCTTTCACCATTTAGTCCAGTCTTTTATGGGAGTACATCATACCCTTTAATTAAACATTCTTGAGTATTTGGATTTTATCTCACAGATACACCACACCCTGCTTGTAAAAATTCCATCTCAGGCAGCCAAAGTGCTTGACTTACTCCAGAAATGAGTTATTAATTAGAGTATCTATAGACCTTATATTTATAATCTGGTGCCATCCCTCCCCAGGGAGCCCAAACTTTTATCTGCCAGATTACTTACCTGCAGTTGAAACAGAGCCATTGCTGGCTGGAATGTAACCCCCATCTTGTGCAGCTCCTCTCTACCACGCTCAAAACGAAGAATGGGAGATTGGTCCAAATGGAGGACTTTGGGTTTTTTTTATATTTTGGATACGAACCTCTTGAATTAAATTCACTTTGCTTAGAATATGGCTGTGGCTATCTAACTCTGTGGGTTTCCCAAAGTCCCCATTCACTTCATCTTGCTCCATTCAGAGAAATCCTCACCCTAGTCGTGAACTCCTGCAAATGTGGAGGTGCCAGGAGGATGTTAACAGGCATGATGATTTCGCTCCCCAAAGTGGTCCCAGATTTCACCCTCACCTGGCACCGCTTGCACCTTCATACCGCCCGATGCCAGCTGGGGCACCAGCCCTGTTCTGACTCAGAGCGGGGAGTACCCCACTGTGAAATCACCGAAGGCAACAACAACTCGCAAAATACTTCCCCAAGCCAAGGGGTAAAAGCCATTGCCAGCCATGAGCTCACCAGCACCGCTCCCCGGCACTCTCGCTTGCCAACCTTCTGCAGCTTTTTTAGTTCACTAGATGCGCCAGCTCATCCCATTCTCAAAACATTTAGCAATCAAGAACAGCGATAGCTTGGGGCTGCCACAGCAGCCAAACACCCAAACAGGAAAAGACGAAATGGGAGAGAGAGAAATACTGCATTACTGGGCTCGTTAGCCCTCACAGGCAACTTGAAGCGCTCCAAACCCTATCATTCCTAAGTGCGGAAAGGAGGGTGCAGCCATCCCACAGAAGGAAATCCATAGGAAATCCTGCTGGCATGAAATATGCCTGGGAGACAGCCCGCAGGAGCCTCCACGCAGGTGATGGAGAAATGAGAAGGAGCGAGTGGCACCTTCCAGCACCGGGTTGGGGCGAGACTCTTCCAAGGGTCAGCATAAACCCCCCCGGCAGCCTGCCATGCCCAGCGCTGCCTGCCCTTTCCCAGGCACAGGTTTGGCAGAGAAGAGTCATCTCATACACCGGTGGGCACTCAGCATGCTGGCGGGTCCCAGTGCAAAGCTCTTCAGCTTTACATCTGTCCTCCTCCAGCTCCACCAGCCTAGAGGAGCCACTAGAACCAAGGAAAAAATTGGTCTCCAACCCTGGACGAGAGACTCCTGCCCTCCTACATCACTGCTCTCCTTGTCCAGCATGTTTGCCTTGGAAACTTTTGATTCGTGGGCCTTCCACCTCCTACAAGAAGAGATGGAGCAGCAGCAAGGAAGCTAACGTTGCCTGGAAAAAAAAGATAAACACTCTCCGTCTGCAGAGAAAGCAGCCTCCTGGCAATTTTGCTGGGGAACCGTGCCATGAGCAGCCGATGCTTTCTGGATTTACTTCTCTGCCTTAGCATGCCCTACAGATATGTGGAGGCATTAGTGTGAGAAAACCTCCCGGCTTGGGAAGCAGGATGCTGGTGAGAGGGGGTTTGAACATTCTCCGACTGTCAAAGGTAAAGGGGAAGAGCTTTAACAAAAGCAGAATTGAGGCAAGCTCCCCCAAAGCAGTGACATAAGAAAAACCTGACTGCCCACACGGGGCAAAAAAAGAACACAAAAGGGTAGTGCAAGAGGTCAGAGCAGTTTTATGAGGGGTTTCCCTGCGTCAACACAATAGAAAACAGTGTGAAATATTACAGGGAAAAGCTTGATCCAAAATCTTTCATCTGAAGACACTCAGACACGGTTTGAGCTTTCATCTGGGTGTGAATTTTGAAGCTTGGGCTCCTTTCTGTATAACGCAGTGAACTGAACCAAACCCAGCCCACACACCTGCAACATCTGTAAATACGTTGATTCAGAGACACATTTTACAGCTTTTGTCAGTCAGCGACTTATCAGAAGCTACTCCCTAGATTTCCTCCTCCTCCTTTCATTTATTTATAAGTACCTTAAAGTATTTCTTCATTTGTAAGTACTTATTATTTCTCTTATGAAAAGTATTCATAAGTACTTTCTTTCTTTTTTGGAAGTACTTCTCATCCATCCATCCAGCTCTAGTCTAAGGTAGAAGCTTTTAAGTCTTTCCTCAAGCAGATAACTCTGGCCAGGATAGCAGTGTCAGCATGGAGAAGCTTTTTGTGGCCCCTCTTTATGTTTCTGTTCTTTTTGGAGAAAAGGATGTTCAGGTTGTAATAAAAGGACTGAAAAATACATTAATCCTTATTAAACCGGTAGAGGCAATTGACAGGGCTAGGACTGGCTGCTTCCTCCTCTCTCCCTCCATGCCCTTCCGCAGCTTCCTCTCCTCTCCTCTTTTCTGACCCTTGTTTGTGTTTGGAAGCAGCACGCTCGCTCCCAGCAGACCCGGACAGGGGATGAGAGGGGAAATGTCTGGATGCATTTAGTCCAATTAAATGTTGGCATCACATCGAGTCTTTCCAAAAAGCACGTAGGAAACTTGAACCGCCGGGCTGGCCGCTGTGAATGGATGCCTCCCCGTTTACATTTCCTCGCATCAAGCCACGAACAGAGTAGGTATTGTCATCAAGCATGTCTGCCACAAACCCCTCTTTAGCATCGTTCACAAATGTTCTGCTAAAACCTTTCGTCTCTCAGCAGATTGCTTCCATAATCCCACGTCACTGACGAGTTTTGGCAGAGCTAAAGAGCGAACCAAAAGTTGCTGCTGACAACTCCCCTGGCTTTGCTCGCTCGGCTGCCACAGCAGCACGCAGATCCTGCAGCAGCGTTCCCTGCCCAACGACACCTCAAACTCACACTGTTCCTGCCGACGCCGCGCTCGCTAACAGGCTTGTACAGCAAATAAACAAACGCACGCGAGCCCTGCACGTGGGGTCTGTACATCATCCCGAGCCACCCAGCCCTCCGACGAGCCGCTGCTCCGACAGGAAGGGTCTGCGGCACAAACTCAAGCAGCCCGCGCACAGCGGCAGCGCCTGCCTCCCTCCCACGGACGGTGCCCCGACACCCGTGGGTCCCGGGGCATCCGTGCAGCCATGAAACCTGGGCTCCCCTGCACAGGGGGTCACAACCCCGAGAGAAGGCACTGAAAGTTTAACTTCTGGGGGAGAAAGAAGCAGCTGAGGGGGGACAGGCACAGCTGGCTCTCTCTCTCTACTTTTTCTTTTTTTGTTTTAAACAACTAAATCTTGTTCTTCCCACGCCTGAGAAAAGTCCTTTAAAAATTAATAAGACCAGTCACATAAACGAATTAAGGGTCAGTTTACAGTGCTATTAAATTAAATGCTTTATATGCAGTAATTGAAGAGTTCAGTAGAATTCAGGAAATTCAGCCTCAGATGCTTTCGAGAGCGGATGGAGGGATTTAAGGAACTTCTTTAAACAGAAGAAACCCAAAAAGCCTCACTTCGCTCAGCATTCACTGCAACATTTATCCGAGATAAGCAACCTGTGCTGCTCGTTACACATTTGAGTACCTGCACAATAGGGTGGCCCCCCGCAGACGCCTTCACAGCCCCTCGACTGCCTTCTGTCTCGTAATGGGCTCGGTGGTGGGATTTCGGCTGCACTTCAATACGCAGCTCATAAGGTCCTGAGTGAGACGGCAGCTGCCAATCAAGGGCGGGCAGGGATGGGCTATAATGGAAAGGAAAACGGATTAAAAATTAACATCAAGTACACTATCACCAACCACAAGCATCCAGCACTATTACTTTAGAGACTGTGTTTCGCAGTTCATCCTTCACCATCTTACATTTAAAATTTCATCAATATAGATAATGCCACGACATAAGTAATTTAGGAGGTAATGGTTATTTTATGAAGATTTATGGGTCGAGCTTATCTGATGGCCCAGATGCTATGCAATTTGTAAACAAAATGGAAAACTGTTAAAACACAGCTTACAAGTATCTTAATACATTGATTCTTGAACCAAAAGGAGAAAGGTAGGCAGCAAGACACGGAGGAATTTAAGGATTTCTGCTGTGCAGGTGAATGCCAAACCAGCTCTGGAGGAGTTCCGCATTCAATGAATCTAATGGATTCCAACAAAACTGTTCAGTCTACAGGGGGCGGAAAGAAGAAGAAAAGCCATTTCCCAGCTTCCTTCCCAACACAAACCGCGTCAGAGGGTCTCAAAGGGAAGCCAATCTCTTTCTGGTTCACGCGCTACAAGGAGCAAGCTGTGAAGTCAGACCTTGCTTACAAATCCTACTAGCGAGGACACACAAGCCCAAAGAAAACCCCACTTGCTCTTCTGGCCCTATATTGACTCTGCAATTAATGAGAATATTAAGGACGCATTACCATCACACAAGCAAGCAGGCCCGGCAGCGTGCGATAAGTGTCATTCTTAGAAAAACACTTCCAGCATAAAACTACACTTGAAAATAGTCAGGAGAGCTTGGCTGTAAGAAATGCCACGCTGATGCTCTGCATTGGAAAAAAAAAAGAAAGAAAAAAAAGAAAAAGAAACAGACAAGCACTGCAGAAACAGTAGGCATGCGGCAGATTTATTGATTTCAAAATCAAAGCGAACAGCTTCCCGATGAAAACACTAACTTTATGTCTAGCGTCTATTCTTTCCCTCGGTGAATTCTCCTCACCAGGTGTCCTTCGAAAGCCTTTACAAGCTGTTAAACGGCACAACCGCAACATACTACCCTGCCCTCTCACACTAAACTTTATCACGTCTCCCATCAGCCCGGAGAAGATAACCAGCAAGCAGAAAATCACAGTCCCCCAGCCTTTGTTGTCACCACGCACGGGGCTACCTGCCGTGGCGAGAGGGCTCGTCCCGCCGCAGCATGCTGCCGAGGAAGCCACAGGGCTGATTAGTCTGAGCAGCGTGAATCACAGCAATGAGCTGGCTGGGGGGAAAGGACGCAGAAGAGCTCCCACACTGGATGCGTATATTACAAGCACATAGGCAGCGGGAGACCAGACACCCCGTTTTACCGTTCCCGTCATCCACATGCTAACCCAGCGCGCCCGCGGCTCCCCAGGCTGTACAGCTCTCTCGTCCCACAAGCATCCCTGCTGTCCCCCGCTGCAGGAGAGAGACTTTAATAACTTGCTTTTCTTTTTGCTGTGCCTTTTTATTTTTTAAAGTGCTTATCCAGCCCTTTATCACCAGCGTATTTAACCCAGAGCTGCTAGCGCACGCGTGCACATACACTGATGGGACTTCAGGTGGTGCCAAGTTTCTCAATCTTTCTTCACTGCTTATAAATCTGTGATTTGACTGTCTCTAGACGTGCACTACATGCATTACAAGGGTCAGGCTGCAGCCACCAAGTCCCAGCCCTGGGTAAGGACCACCAGGACCACCCTCACCCCCTGGGCATCCCCTGCCACCCCAGCACGGCTTACTGGCAAGTCGCAGGCTGCAAGCTTCCAGCTACTCTGCTCTCCAGCCCTCAGGACATGATAATTACAGAGGAGGGGGGGAGAAGAAAGCAGCCATACAGCTCCCAGCTCAGCCCAAATGGGAGCTCATCCAAAAGAAAGATGTTGCCTCTGGGAGAGCTCCCAGCTCCCATCAACATCTGGATGCAGCAGGAGCCAGCGGGGCACTCTCTGCAGAGGCACAGACCCCGCCAGGGACAAATCCTGAATTTGGCTACCGCCCCCCACGAGCACAGGAGCCCCAGCCCTGGCTAGAGGTGGGACGCTGCGTCCTCTGAGCTCCTGTGCAAGCCTTTCCCCCAGAACAGCCAGGGCCCACCGTAGGGACAGGGAGAAGCAATTCTGCTACCAGACACTCATACAAAGAGACAGCAAAAAATTACAGGCAGTTGGCCACTGTATATAGCCACAATTCTGTGCCTAGCACGCTAGGTACACATACTCTAGTCTGAAAAAGTCTCTAAAAAAAAAAATTCTGGAGAAACCCTGTTTGACTAATGATAAATGACAAAGAGCAGAGCAAAACAGCTGTGTCTCTCCTGCTGATGATCAGCACACATTCTTAAACAGATGTTTCTGGTTTTAAGTAAATTCTCACTTGATGGATTTTTTTTTTTTTTCTGAGGACACAACACCTATCAGATTAGAAATTTTTAATACAATTGAAAAAGGACGACTCTGACTGCCAGCAGGTAGCCCTTAAGTGAAGAGGGATTTTTTTTTTAAGATACATGGAAGTAATAGTTCCATAATTAATTACATCTCTTTGAAAAACAAAGAAAAACCCACCAAAGCCCCTTTCAAATCAGCACCTGAAAATGGCAGTATAATTAAGTTGTAAAATTCATGTTCTCAAACAAAGCCTGAAAACAAAAAACAGTTTGCTGTTAGCCTGCAGTCTACCACTGAAATTCCAAAATACCACCTGCCCAATTACAAATTGACAATTAATGGCAGTTTTCCTGATAAAGGAAGCAGAGTGATGCATTTAACAGTGTCATGGGCTGGGGCTGCCAGAGCTATTTCCTATGTTAGGTTATCTTCATCATGCACTTCATTTCCTGCGGCTAAACGTGGTTAAAGGAAAAAGTCACCGAGCACATGGTGTAGTGGTAAAATCAAATCTGGTCGCTGCAAACAAACCGTATCAATCAGAAAGGGCCCAAACGACCTCACCTCGCTAGCACGGCGTGGAAGGGAGAAGATCCCCTCCACAGGGGTTAAGAAGAGAAAGGAAAGGTCTTCAGGCAGCCTTCCTATCAAATACACATCGGTGTGTTC
The DNA here is from genome assembly GCF_000699245.1 of Pterocles gutturalis. Lineage (NCBI taxonomy): Eukaryota > Metazoa > Chordata > Aves > Pterocliformes > Pteroclidae > Pterocles > Pterocles gutturalis. The sequence goes on from NW_010139044.1 coordinate 46,093, forward strand.
CCTCAGATCGAATCTGCCACCAGCTGGAATCCTGTCCCACTCCTTTCTACGCCACAATAAATCTAAGGGCAGTCCTCCCGAACGCTGTCATGAGAGACGGTTGTTTCAGGGCGGGTTCGCAAAACCTGGTGTTAGGCTGCAGAAAACTCGCTCAGCGTTAACTCACCCTCCATAAATCAGATTACAAAACAGATGAATAGTGATTTATTTTTGCATACACCAGATACGCAATATGATTAAATCAAAAACAGATTAGCCAGTCTGGCTGACTTCTGCCTTTAGCAGAAAGATTTATCAAGTTACAGAAAAAAAAAAAAAGAAAAAAGATAGAAAGATACTAAGCAGCACACTGCAATATAGACAGGGAGGAAACAAAGCCAAAAACTTCTACTAAACTTTGCAAAGGTGTTTCAGCCCCACTTTCACATGACTGCTACACATTTGGGAATTAAATTACCACTACACTTTCTAAGCTACTAGATGCCCAAGGCCACCTGAAAAAGAGATTTGCAAATATTTTCATCCTTAACTAGGCTGCTGTGCAAAAGGCATCAGAACAAGTGCCAGCGTCGCCCAGGGACTAATCCTGCTTGTTGGCCAAGTACCACGGCGTGGAGTCATCTACCCCAGACAGCTGCCTGAGAGCAGCCAAAGCCGCTGCCTGGAAGAGC
>NW_010139044.1:46794-47844 GCF_000699245.1 Pterocles gutturalis
GTCTTTCACTGCCCAAAGTAAAGCCAGGGACTTAGGAGTGTGGCTGAGACTGGGTCCCCTGCGCTAAACTTATTGTTTCTAACAGGGAGTGTTCCTTTAGAAACAAAAACCTAAACTAGAGAAACCACAGGGCTGCTGAAACTTTTACCAGGCTGCTAGCCTGCCCCTGCTCCAACTGTGCACCAAATGCAAATCTGGTTACAATTTGTTATTTATTACCCATGTCTCACATCGAAGCTGATGCCTGTTAAAGATCATTGTGTGTCTTTTTGGAAGAGGAAGAAAACAACGATGATGCCTACATGTCCACCAACTTGACTGGAGTCAGAAAAAAATATACCTGCTTTATATTTCACCTATGAGTTAACATGGGTAGATTTTGCTCTCTCTCTTTTTTTTTTTATTTTTTTTTTTTAATTTCCTGTCTGACAATTGAGCAATCTGTCTGCGAGCTGTTAAAACAGATGCCGCATCCCACCCCAGCCTTGGCTGTGTTCTGCTGGCATGCCGAGCAAGCAGCTCCTCAGCAGAGTGCATGCAGCGCGCTGGAATCCCTCACGCTGAAAATACAAGGCGTCATCACAGCCCCAGATAATACCCAACACTGCCGTCCTAAAATTGCACCTTCAGAGATCCATTTGCATAGGAAATTTTCCATTGGGTGGCTTAGAGAAAGAACAAGAAACTAGAATGGAGATAACAAGGGGCTGGCAGGGCACCTCTGCTGGATTTAGACACAGTGCTAAAACGAGCTGGTGAGGGCAGGCCATTAATAAGATGCTCACGGGAGCATGTGAATGAACTGAAAACGAGTCAGGAGAAGGCGTGGGGAGGATTAAATCAAACAAACAAACAGAGCTTACTGAGACAGGCTTCCAAGCAGCTTTCAGTCTTACGGTACAGCAACCTAATAGAACCCAAAGCTGCCACTGCATGGTGGCAAACCAAACGCTTTGAAGCATCTAGATGGACTTGATGATCCCTGAGGTCTTTTCCAACCTTAACGACTCTATGATTCTACTTCCCCATCCAGCATGAACACAGCAACCG
>NW_010139044.1:47857-57366 GCF_000699245.1 Pterocles gutturalis
CTCTTCCCTGTCCGCTCCCCCCGCCCCTCAATCAGCACTAACGAGTCCCAGGAGATGGTCACTGACACACAGCCACAAGTCCCCATGTCACTGGGTCTTTCCCAGACAACCCTGCCTTTGCTTTGTCTCAGGAACTTCCTCTCGCTCCCCCATAAACACACAAGATTGCCCTGAAAGCACAGGGCAGCAAATCCAGTGCTACTGCTGCTGCACCGGTGACTATCTCATCTGAAAACAGCTGCTGCCTTCTTCCACCTTCAGAAAACCCCAATTTCTTGAGAAACTCAACTTCTCCCAGGTAAGGCTGTCCTCTATCTCATGATCTGGACCAAAACATCTATTAAAAAAAAAAAAAAGGCAAAAAAAAAGCACACATCAAGAGCATCTGAAAGGTCCACAAATCAAAGGAAGGAAGAAAAAAAAAAAGGCAATATTTTATAATAATGATTTTTAAGGAAATCATATGGTTTGGGACCTCAATGAACGATTTGTGCATGCTTGAGTTTAATACTGTGACAGTCACAAAACTGGAATCCAAAAAAATCCACAAGAAATAAACAAGCCCATTGATGCAGCTAGAAGCCAAACGTGCTTTTGCAACGGGTGGGGCAGGTATCCAGCCGTACATTCTCTGGGTGCAAACTGCAGCCTCCATATGTAACCCCGCATGACCCTGTGTCTGTGAGGTCAAGAACGTACATTTATATTTTTGAGGCTGAAAAAAAGAGACTGCAGCTAAAGAAAATGTGGCTTTCAACGGTTAAAAAAACAAAACAAACAAACAAAAAAAAAACACCAAAAAAACCCCACCCAACCCCACGACCCCAAAAACCGCTGGATAAGAAATACAGTAGGGAGCTTTTATAAGCCACCTGGAATGGGATGTCTATTCCTGGAAGCTCCTCTTCGTGTGGCAGACCTCATGCATGCCATACGCCTGACCAACAAACCCAACCATTTCTCTTCCCCTTCCCCCCGAAAAACCACCACATTTAATGAAAACTCAAAGTGTTACAGGGCAACACACTTCTTGGATTAAACTGATCACCCATGAAATAACTGCGATGCGTTACTTTTCAAAGCAGAAGAAACATGTCTCTAGGAAATTTCAGGTTGTGTTTATTCAAATACAGTGGCTAAAGAGGAAGTCATAAAAAATGTGTAAGATACTCAGGAATCTGGCACTTTCATGAGTGCCTATATACTTTTTTTGTGTAATACAGGATGATTTGGGCAGATAAAAAATTAACCCAGGATTTTAGTTTTGGAAATAGTCACTAACAAAGCCCCCGCGCCCCAGGACAGAAGTGCAGTCCTGTACTTCCATTCTGGCTTTGACATTTTTGCCTGAGAGAGCGCTTCCTTCTAAACTATTTGCTATGGTAGCGATTAGACAAGGACTACAGACAGAAACTTCTTGCATTTGAGTGAGACAGCACAACGCATAAATAATGAAATTTAAAAAAAGACCTTGGAGCGAAAGGATACAGCACAACTTCACACAGACCATCTCTCGACTCTCCACGTAACGGTTTACCTCCGGTAGTTTTTGAGGCAGACTGGCACATCCAGGTAACCCATTCTGGTCTGGAAAAGGTACAATTCCCATCACCACTACCTTACGGTTTGTTCCAAAGCTTCCCCTGAAAAATCTCTGCTTGGTCTCTAAATATGTTCTACCTCCAAAGACCTGGCATGAGGCCCCGCACTGCAACTGCAGCACCGCAGACAAAGCCCCAGCAGACCTGGGTTGCCCTGGCCAGCCTCAGCCTCGGCTGGGGGGTCAGGCTCTGCTACCAAACCCTGGGAAAGGAGCCAGCACGCGGCCGATGGTCTGCCCGAGCCCGCTCCCTCCTGCCCCAGAGAGACGGGAATGTAAGGGAGGGAGGGACAGGTGTCTGTGATTTTCCACGGCACACCAGCTTTTGATGAAAATTGTCCCACGTATTCAGGAAGAGACCGAGGAGGTAATCAAATCTGGTTATCTCCAAATCGTTATGACCGGGTAGATTTTGGAGCCCGAGTTGTTTGTTGGAACCCACCCCTCCAGCCCTCACGTTTGAAATAGAACAGATGTGTAACATAACAGGAAAAAAATCCAGCTCTGTTGTGACAAATTCTTAACCCATTTTTTTGGAAAAGATTTAAAATAACATAGTTTCTGTTGCGTAGGCTGTGATCCTGTTGACGTCCATGCTCAGTTGCCCAGCACTTTCATATACATGAAACGAGAGGTATTTTCGGTGGAAGGAAGCACAGCCAGTGTATCTGATTGGTAAAATAACTTGAAATCACATTTCGACAGTAACTTCCAACTGCCCCAGAGCACGAGTTAATGAGATCACATGGAAACATATTGCGAACCAGGAAACATATTTTATACAAGACCAAAACAGTGGAAAAAAATGTTAAATACACAACGTAGCGGGGCTCCGTTTTGTACGCTTCACCTTTTCTTGTTTGTGTTAGCGCACAGGCACGCCGGGTGCCTCCCGACGGATCGCAGCAAAGCGCCTACGGGCTGCTTGCTGCAAGGGAAAGATAAAAGCCTGTTTGGTCAAACTGTTCTATTAGTGCCCTTGTAGTCTTCGGCAAAAAAGCAGCCCCCCGACGCAAAAGCCGAGGGCTGGTCTCTCTGACAAACGCGGGCTACTTCACACTCCAGTGGGAGAATGTAAAAGGGTTTTTTTAAGCATGCGGGAAGGCTCTGGAGGACTTCCCTGGTGTTAAAAGTCTCTGTCTCAGCTCAGAAAGGGAGCAAGTGCCTACATCTGGAGGGCTCGGCCAGACCCAAAGGGGTTGCTGCATCTCCCCGCACTGAACTGAGCTCCTGCAAGGAGCCGGGGCAATGCAGAGAGGAGGAGGAGGAGGAGATAGATGAGGAAGGGGACCACAGCACTACATGCTGTAACACAATGAGAGGAGCAGGGAGTTGGCTTCATGATCCTTACGGGTCCCTTCCAACTCAAGATACTCTATGACTCTATGACAAAGGGCCACAGACCGCTCAGTCACAGTTTTGGGAGACGGCATGTGGCAGAGAGGTGCTGGCTGGAGAAAAGTGAGACTGGCAAGGTTAAGGGTCAGGGAATGTGTCGCTAACAAAAACATTTCAGCTACATGCTGTCGAAAGCAAGAAGCCAGGCATGCCTGGGGAGGAGGAGGGCGGCCATCACAACCAGGGACTGGGAAGAGCCTGCAAACTTTGGAAAGCCAAACTTTTCCTGCACCACATGCTTCTGAGTGGTGCCTTCAGCAGACTTCAAAATAAAGACCATAACTGAGACCAAAAGAGAAAGCAATGGATGGAACTCAAATCCTGGCTATTCTCTCGTGCTTCCTACTCAGAGTCCTCTTGTGATAAATAAATGTGGCGAGTATATTGACTATTATCAGCTGACAAATAAGGTTTTCTTCTTTAAACATAAAAATGGTGGGGAAGGGGGAAAAAATAAAATCCCTGTCCAACACAGACAGGAAAAGAAGATTGATAAGCAACTTTCAGATGAAGTGAAGGAAAAGCTGAAATAATGTACAAAAAACCCCATAGTCCTGTTCTGTTTGTACTCACTGTCTACAAAGTGTAAATGTAAAAAGCCACGTAATAGACACAATGATGAGAACATCTCCTTGTCCTGCAATAAAAACCACACTAAGACATGATGAACGATTTAAGTAAAGCCACAGGTCTGATGGCACCAAATTGTCCTGCTGCCTGACGAGTTTCTGAATACCCCGTTTCCAGACTGCCTGGGCTTCCCCTGGGCAGCAGATAACCAGTTAAAACCCCCACACAGCCAGCTCCTAGAACAGCCTCTTTAACCCTTCAAGGCTTTACTCTTGGTCACACCACACCAACAACAGAGGCAGCATCACAAGGTACGGCTAAGGAGAATGAGTGGATGGGCAGAGACAGGAAAGGGAAGGAGGAAAGAAAAGCATGCAATAAAGATACTACCAGGATTGTGCTCTTCAGTTGGGTTCCTTACCTCATGTAGGATGTTGGAGACAGAGACTTTGGTTTGGCCCACTGGTAGGGATGCTGTGGCACGGACAGGTACTGCTCACAGAAGTTTCCTTTCCGGATGTGCTGAAAGCTGGAGAAGTCTTCTGGTGACAAATCGGCAGTTGGCGATATGGTCCCATGCTCCTCGCCAGCTGGTTCTGTTTTGAGAGTCATGGACGGGGTGTGGTCAATGGCAGTCTTCCTGGACTTGATGGGAATCCCGTCATTCATATCTATGGTGCTGTCAGTGGTGAGGGCGTTGATGGCGGCGACGATGGCGGAGCTGGTGTACTGGTTGGTGTTGCCCAGCCACGTCTCATCCGTGACGCTCACCCGCGGCGAGTTTTGCGGAGAAGGCGTGGGGGAGTGGTGCGGGGAATAGGAGGTCTGCCGGCCGTTGAGGCTGTACTTTCTCTTGTTGCAAGGCGACGGAGGCCTGGAGTTGCGAGCCCCCAGCCAGTTCTCCTCCGTGATGCTCGTCCTGGGAGACGTTGACGGAGAGTGCCTCGGGGAACTGAGCAAAGTGCAGGCCACCATGCTGCGTTGGTAGCCCTCCTCTGTGTCGGTGGTCTTCGGAGAGACACACGGGGACTGCCACGGGGAGGTCTGGGGTGAAGTGTATGGATACGAGTAGTTGGACTCATAGGAAGACGCTTCAGAGTTGCAGCTTCTGGAAGACAAGCTACTCGCTGGACTCAGGCAGGAAGGGTCTCTGTAGGCCTCGATGTTTGGTAAGTTCAAAGTGGCAGTGGAAGGCGACCGCTTGGCATTTGGGATGGCCTCCTCAACCTCATCATGGAAAAACTGGTTGTTGTTATGATGAAGTCCCATGTAAGAAGTGATCTCAATTCTAGGGCTCTCCAGCGCTGGAGCTCCGTTAGGTCTGATGTTTGGCGGCAGGTAATACTCGGAGGCCCCGCTGTCCATGTGTCCTCCATATCCAGAAGGATGGTTTGTCGATGGGACAACTGAAATGACGGGATTTGATGCCTGAAGGCCATGACATGGATTTGACAATGAGGAATGCGCCACATTTAGAGGCAAGCCAGCATTTACGTTTGAAGATGTATAATTATAGTGTTCTGGAAAAAAAACCAAACAAGAATGATATGAGGCGCTGCACAAATACACTCAGTAACATACGCAGCTGGAGCAGAGGGACATGGCACGACACACAAAAGCACAAGCTCTCCTCAGCAACCCAGCCCACAGGCATGCCATGCTGGGGGACAAGCTGCAGGCTAGCATCCTTGAAAATGCCACTAACTGAACAGCACAGGACAAGCTATCTTGGGAGGGGGATGTACAAGGACTGAGTGTGTCTTGAGGATGCTCTTCTCAGCACTCACAGACTGCAGTGCTACTCAAGAGACGTGTTTTTACATGTGAGCCTCATTCTCTCCCTGAAAAGTTGGAATATGCAAAAAACACAGGACAAAAAAACAAAAGTGGAGGCAGACTAAAGCAAAGAACTTCATCAACTGCATTCTGTTAAAAAAACTATACACAACCGAAATTTCCATTACAGCAAGTTTCCAACTGGTTCCTGTTAACTAGGATTTTGGAACAAGACGGATCTATTGACCTGCTCTGGTTTCTGGGACCACTTATCCTCCAGCCCAACTGGCAGAGGCCAGGTGAAGGATAAACATGGATGTCTCACTACTCCGCGACAGCGGAAATTCCACTGAAATTGCTGGTTATTGCACACGCCACGTTGAGCACTGCCAGCAGCATGCTCTCGGCCAACGGTCTAACCAGATAACAGCTCCGGGTGAACAGAAGCAATAGCAGAGTTGCACAGTTGGTGTGGAAAACCTGGCAGGTGACAGATCCCATCACAGACTTGCGCCCATGGGCTCCCTGACCCAGCGCAGGGGAACTACCCGCCCTTCGCATGCCTCCATCCCTGCTGCGCTACGGGGACCAACGTCTTGCAGCTGGTCTGCAGGAGACCATCCCTGCCTCGTCTCATTGTCCCCCTGCTGAAGGGACGCCTTCAGCTCTGCTGCCCCGTCCCGGGGCTGCATACGTGTGTCTCTGCCACCCAGAGACACGGGTGGGCTGTGTGCGGGGAGATGGGCAGCCCTCGGCCAAGGGCAGTGGGGCCCTGGCGCTCGGAGCAGTGGTGGGATCGGAGTCATCCACCCACCCCGTGCTCTCTGATACAGAGATGCTCTGCATCACCAGCACACATGGGCCAGCACCTCTTGGGGAAAAGACAGCAAAATCTTTCTATCAAGGACAATAGCCGCTGAACTTTGACTCTGAGTAACGCTGTTCTGCAGGTTCCTCTCAGCAGCTTGGAAATACACCCAGCTCCAGCCCCAGGCTGTGCTCGCAGCACATCAGCCTTCCCCCAGGTTTATCCCAGCAGCGGCACTTTCCTGCGGGACAGAGGGAAACGGCATCCTCCCCGGCCACAGCAGGACTGCCCGGGGAGCCCGTCCCCTTCCCTCCCGGGAGGCCAGCTCCCTTGGCAGTCACCCTTGCCCACCTTCTCCAGGGAGACAGGGAAAAGCTGTGTTAATGACTGCAGCCGTATTCCCACCCGACCCGCTCCCTGGGAGCGCTGCAGATGCAAACGAGCCTGTGAGCTGGCAACACCAGTGCAGCCAGCTATTCTCTTTCCTTTGTTTATCAGTTCAAGCCCTATCTGGTGTCATCCTCCGGCGATCCCGCGCTCAGCTTTCTTGCTGGCAACGACTCCAAGGCAAACTGTGCTTGGGGAAAATTAACGTGCTGTCACAGTTTCACAGCAGCTCTGCGATGCTGCAGCTGATGTATGTCATGCCAGGTAACGGGGACGATGGGCAACACCACCTTCTGAGCTCACTCCCTAGCCTGCCTTCAGAGCCCGGCCATTCGCTGAAGAAGGGTCATTAAATTACACCGGAGCGTGCCACAGACACAACTGGGTTATTCAAAACACGCTGCAACTTCACACTCTACTCAAACAAGGCAGCAGGCAGGAACTGTGGAGAAAGAAGCACTACTTGGACAAGGATAATCCCACTGCCATCGTAACAGCGAGGTGCAGAAAAAACCAGAATCCCCTCCTTCCAAAATTTGTCTCTTTTTGTTGCTGCCCTGCCACATGGTCACGCCGCTCAGTGTCACTGCAACCACCACCACTCCCCTCTCACTCTTCACAGAAAAAAAAAAGGTGGTACAACAGTGTTAAGATCTTCCCCGTTTCAGAAATCATCTCAGAGAAAGGGTCTACGCAGTGCCTTCAAGGCAGCTTCAACCCCTTTGCTGCTTCCTCCAGCTCCAGAGGAAGGCGATGTGACGTCCCCAGCACTGTGCTGCTGCAGGGACACCAGCTGGGCTCTTCTTCCATGTATGCCCCAGGGGCCCTTCCACAGCCTCCTGGCCTGGTGCCGCAGGTGGATGGCGCTGGGGACATGGCACAGCCGGATGACGGCACCTCCAGCGCGTCCCCACCGTGCAGCCGGATGCCCCGGGCAGGGGACCATGGGTTCCGCAGGGTGCCTGGCACTGCACCCACCGGGTGGGCTTCGGAGATGGGGTGAAACAGCAGCATCTGCTGACTGCAGGATCAGTGCCTCTAGGTCTTTTATTAAAAATAAAGAGGCAAACAAACAAAATAGCAAAAAGTACAGCAGTTCTCTGAAAATCTTACGCATGAAATTCAAACACTGAAGTCTGCTGGAGCCCAAACAGGCAGTATAAAGGTTGAGACGAGCCTTTGGAATACAGTTTTTTTTTTTTAAATAATAATAATTTAAAAGACAGCATCAAGTGCTCCAAGCAACAAGTTCCCTTAATGCACGTGGCAAGGTATAGCCTCTTTGAGAACTACAATACGTATTTTTAAAAAGTCAGCTTTTAAAGGGCCAAGAAAAATAACACATCACACAACTTCTCACACAACAGTACTCAAAATTGAACAAAGCAAGATCCAAAGCCTTACAGATACGTTTATAAATTAGATAAATTTTATATGTGTGCATATATATAAAATATCTTGAATTTTCAGGCAGCATGCAGCAAGTACACCCACAGAACACAAAATCCCCAAAAGCCAGAACTAGGAAGAGGACTGAGTCTGTGGTCTGTGAGCTAACAAACGCTAGCTACCATTTCTGAACAAGTACACTCCTCTCCACAACTTGTGCATTTACAGCACCCACCAAATGCACATACCCAGCATTCACAACACGCTGATGGTTTCATCACCAGGGTGAGTTAGGCATGTAGAACTCAAATGCCAGTCTTGAGGGCCAGGAGACAGAGGTGGCTGCAACGGCACGGAACTGCACCACCCAGTGCTGCTGTGCCGGGGGTTTTGCCAGCGCTGGTAGGGACGGCAGGCAGGGAACACCCTAACATGGAACGGCTGTGACAGACACACAGGCCCCCAGGACCCGTTCACTTACTACCAAGACACTTTCAATAGCGTATTTTAATATCTCAAGCCAAACACCAGTATCAGATAGACCTGTGCAGGTCTGCAACAGTTCTGTTCCAACAGATCCACGCTTACATTCAGTATAACTAGGACAAGAAATTGGACCCCTTGGTTTGTGAGCAAATATCACATTTCACTTTGTGACAAACATAAAAAAAAACCTCATAATTTTTTGCCCCCCAAGTTAATTTCACAGAGCAAAGGTTTTCTTCCTTTTTCTCATCAATGGGCCAATCCTGTGAGGCACTGAGCACCATCAGTTTTTACTGACAATCTTTAAAGGGGAATGCAGAACACCGGCAGCTCAGAGGGGCTCCAGAGCAGGTGAGGGCTATCTTACACTGCTGAAGGTGAAGCCACGTCCAGGTCCATGTCTGAATTCATGTGTTCAGAATTGCCTAATGGAGGTGGGTACTCTTCTCACTCTGACGTTGACAATTTGCTTAGGCCCCTCTGCTTTCCAGGTGTCTAATTACTAGAACATTCATAGGAAAAGCTTGGTGTGAAACTCTTAAAACTCATTTTTCTGAAAACTGAGAAGCTCCTATAAACTATTTAGGCACTGACAATGCGCCGGAGAGCTGGGCAGCTGGGGAACACTAGGAAAGGGAGCACTACACCTTCACCTGCGTCCTGGTAGGCTGCAAAATGCTTCAACGTAAAGGCAAAAGAGGAAGCACAGCCCCAGCCAGCCTGACTCTGAGGATGTGTTAAATCACCCACTTGCACGAGAGCCTTTCATGGTGCCCAGCTACCACCAACGCCGCGGCAGTCATCCTCACACCAGGAAACGACAACTTTCTCTGTGTCAATTCCAGACTTGTTCAACCCCATTTCCACCTCAACTATTGTTCAAAGTCATAAAAAAGCCAGCTGGACCGAGATACCAGAGTTGGGAGCGGTGTGACCCCTGATAAACTCAGGCCCGTTATTTTTATTTTCGGATGACCTTCAAGCTACACCCTGAGCCCAACTACCTCCAGCTCACGGGGCTTAGCGAGGGGGGCAGAACTGGTTCTTGATCTGGCCCATCTCTGCAATGGGCAAGACCCTGATCCCCCCACCACC
>NW_010139045.1:0-229 GCF_000699245.1 Pterocles gutturalis
GAGGGTTAATGGGATCTGCGGGAGCCAATTAACGAGGCAATTAATGAGGCCTCGGCGCTAACAGGCTTAGAGGGGAGGGGGGGGGACACCTGCCCAGTGCTCCCAGTGCCTGACTAGGGCCAGCCCAGTCCTCCCAGTGCCTCCCCAGTACCACCTAGTGTATTCCCAGTTCCCCCCAGTACCTGCCCAGTGCTCCCCGTACCACCTAGTGTATTCCCAGGTCTCCCCA
>NW_010139045.1:395-773 GCF_000699245.1 Pterocles gutturalis
CCCAGTGCTCCCAGTACATTCCCAGTACCACCTAGTACCTGCCCTGTACATTCCCAGTTCCCCCCAGTGCCTGTCCAGTGCTCCCAGTACCTCCTAGTTTCTGCCCAGTATCTCCCAGTACCTTCCCAGTTCCCCCCAGTGCCTGACCAGTGCTCCCAGTACCACCTAGTGTATTCCCAGTTCCCCCCAGTACCTGCCCAGCGCTCCCAGCACCCCCCAGTCCCTGCCCATTGCTCCCCGTCCCTCCCAGTACCACCTAGTGTATTCCCAGTTCCCCCCAGTACCTGCCCAGTGCTCCCAGTACCTCCTAGTTCCTGCCCAGCACTCCCAGTCCCCTCCAGTCCCTCCACAGTACCTGCACAGTGCTCCCAGTACCTC
>NW_010139046.1:0-4556 GCF_000699245.1 Pterocles gutturalis
GCGGGGAGAGCGCTGTCCAGCGTCTCTGGAGAGCCAGTGTTCTTCTTCCAATGTTTTTTCGGGTTTTTTAAATTGTTTTTTATTAGCTCAACTTTTCCTTGCGCTGTGCAGCATCGAAAGGGTTTGCCCGCCGGCTCGCTGGGCGAATCGCGAGTCTCAGTGCGACAGGAGCGACATTTATGTCCCTTTCCCAACGTCTGAGTGTCGCCGTGCGCCCCCTTCCCCTCCCGGGTGTCGCCTGTCCTGGGCTGTGATAAACGGGCAGGGTGGTCGTGCCGCTTGTCTGAGCGGGGCAGGGCGGTAAAGATCTAAATGGAAGCAGCTGTAACACTTATCCCGAGAGGATAAAGTTTCAGGTGCCTGTGCTCTTTTTGCCTACTCCTGGAAAGAAACCAAATCCGTGGTAGTAAAGGTATTTATAGACCATTCAGCATTTACTCATTTGCAGCACAAGTGCATGTGGAGCCACAAACTAAATTAACTCCTCTTGAAGCTGTATGTGCTTGCCCAGTAAGCTAGCCTTAAAATAATGGTGTCTCTTCAAAAATTGGTGACCTCTTAAAAATTATCTGTGTTGTACTTGTTTTAAGAAAAAGCAACAAAACACCTGACATGTATTATGGATTAATTAAACCTGCTATGGGAAATTTAACTTTGAAAGTGTTGGAGTGGCAGCAAGCAGAACTTACATTTTCTGTGACAGATGTTTGTGAATGTTGTTTTTACTCTGGTAGTGTAAAGACACTCTTACAGCAATATTTGGTGCTTTTCCACTGAAGTCTTGGTGATGCAGCTCCTGAAGATCTTTTGCTTTTGTAGTGAAGTGTTTCTAATGTTATCAGCTTACCGCATTTCTCATACCAGCTGTTTCTCCTTCAGTTCCATCATTTAAAAGGACAGGTATTGGCCTGGTGGGACTAAGAAGGGGTGGGGTTGCATGGCTGTTCAGGTTTTTTTTCTGAGATCTGCTTTTGGTTATGTCTTTTATCTAAGCTTCCTCAGCATGAGGAGAACGTGAAAGGAAGAGGTGTCTAGTGAGCTGTCTCTGCAGTCGTTCTTGGTTAGGCTGGTTGTGTTACCTCTGATAGCAGCCCATGTTCCCCATTCCATACCTAGTTCACTTACAGTTTGGGGGGTGTAAAATGTAGGCGGAGTACAACACAAAGAAAAGCCCCCTGCATTTAAGGGGTTGTCCTGTTAGTGTATAATGGTGTATTTGGGCAGTTGCTTGTTGATGATGAGAGAACTTGAAGGTTGACAGAAATAATATCTTCAGGTCCCTGTGATCTCCAGAAAGTGAAGTTGTAGTTAGTAACTTAGTGTTAGGTGTTTACAACTCTGAGCTGAGTGCTTTCTTCTTACTTTTTTCCTATAGCTAGTAACTACTTTCAATATTCAGTTTGATTTCTCATTTTAAAAATTCATAATTGAGAACAGGCACACTCTGAAAAGCTAGACAGGGAATGCTACCTATGCGTTTTCTAATTATCCCTTATATTCTGTATTTCACTTGGATAGTCTGTTTCCAAATCAACGTCAGTGGCAATATGTTAGGTGTATGGTATCATAATAAGTGTAAGATCTCAAATGGCTCTAAAATGTTTTTCCACTTTCCTGCTATAAAGTAGTATCAGAATTTAGATGTTAGCAGTAGACACAGAACAAACATTTGTGCTTCTTAATTGGATGCAATTCCCTGGTCTGTTCTCTGTGATGAATCCAGTTTAAGGATCATAGAATTGTCCCAGATGTTTATAAGCCTGAAGAGATGAGAAAATTCAATTTCCATGGTGGTGTTCATCACACGTATACCTTTTTTTTTTTTTCCTGTGATATACCCCACAGTGATCTCTTACTGCTGCTTATCTTTCATTGTCATCGTTAGACTTTGAAATGCATTGCTTAAAATCTGACTATGGGTTTGGGGAGAAATAATATGTTCCATGGTGATGTTCATCACACGTATACCTTTTTCTTTTTTTTTTCCTGTGATATACCCCACAGTGATCTCTTACTGCTGCTTATCTTTCATTGTCATCATTAGACTTTGAAATGCATTGCTTAAAATCTGACTATGGGTTTGGGGAGAAATAATATGTAACAAATTAACACAGCTGTTTGTACAAGTAAGTTGAGAAGACCTTGGTGAGATGCTGTTTGCAAGCCTGAGGATAAGTTCATTTGGGTTCGGGGTTTTCTGTAACCTATTACCTAGGTAACGCATTCCTGGAGTTGGTTTGCTCTGTTTGTTTGGATATGCATTCACCTTGAACAATTTTGTATTGGAAGTTTTAGTAGGACTTCTTGGGAGTGAAATGATGGGGCACAGTCTCATTAGTTGTGAAATAATAATGGTAAGGAGGCTAAATTGTTCTCAAGTGGTACTCCTTAGGCCTGCAGAAAGGATTTTGTGATCCAGTAGGAAAGTTCTTGGTGACTGAAAGAAGCTCATGCAGTGAGTTCTTGGAGATTTTGGGCATCAGGTGTCAACGGAGCTTTAAGAGATTGTATGCCACTTGTTTTTCACTCTATATTAATTTAACGCTCAGAGGTCTGCAGCTTTCTGGAATGGTGTGGAGGAATTCTTTGCTCTCCTAGATATCTGCAGCTTTCTGGAATGGTGTGGAGGAATTCTTTGCTCTCCTAGATACAAAACTTGACCTCTGGTAGGTGCAGGTTTTGCCTTTTCATCAGACTAGAATAAAGGGCAGAATAGGGTGATGTACTTGCCATATAAAAATATTCCACGCTCCTGCTTTTTGAGGTCTTACTAAAATATTGGTGCTCTGAGCTTTTGAATGAGGTGAATGGGCTAATGCAGATAGCATTAAGCTGGGCTGCTGTCAATTCTGGGTGAAATAATTGTGAAAAGTTATGAGTATTCACATAAGGACAAGATGAAATCTTAAAGCTTGTTAGCGCAAATTAAGGGAAAGCAGGCTTTCCCAAATACTCTTTCTGTTAACAGATGATGGCCAGGCTGGATGAGGCTTTGAGCAACCTGGTCTAGTGGGAGGTGTCCCTGCCCATGGCAGGGGGGGTGGAACTTGATCTTTAAGGTCCCTTCCAACCCAAAACATTCGATGATTCTATAATTTCTCCCAGTATACTACAAAGCACAAAAAAAGCTAGTACTACCCGTAAAATGCCTAGTAAATTTTTTTAAACCCACAAAACGGTTACACTGCAAAAGGTACCATTGGGGAATTGTAATAGAACGGGGTTATCCCTGTTGCAGCTCTGTGGGGATAATAACTAGCTCCAACGCTAACTTGTCATTTTTCACTTTCACTCATACAGAACAGCTTGGGTTGCCTGGGCATTCAAAGAAGTTTCATGCAAATGCAGAGTTCAGGAGTGATGAATGTAAGCTGTGCTGCCAAAGAGAGAGACTGCATTGGAGAAGAATTCAGTGGTCACTGCGGGGGCTCTGTACAGCATGTGCTTGTAATGTGAAAACATAAGGAAATTAGGTGTAGTAAGAACATTTATTTTTGACTCAGGTCTAGGGCACGGTGGATTCTAGTATGAGAAATATGTTTAAAACAACCCGCAAAACCTGAGATCTAAGGTGAATGTCTATGAAGCTCAGGTAGTAATTTTTTTAATACTTTTCTGAGAAGTTACTTTATTACTTTGTATGAGTATATTCATGGGCAGAAAATCCTGGATGCCGAAGGCTTAACAGGGGAAGGCATAATAAGAAAGGAAAAATGAAAGCTAACAAATGTAAATTAAAGCATGTGAAATCCTGAGCAGGGAAGATGGTTAACCTCTGGGGATAGATCCTCCATCTCTGGAGGTGTTTGATCCAGCACTTGGTACTTCTTTTTAAGTTGAGCTTTATCCAAATGCAGGTTACTGGATTCAATGCTAAAGAGCCTGTCATAAATCATCAGTCCAGTTGTGTCTCATGGTCCCTTTTGGCCTTAATGGTATTTACTTGTGAATCTTCTCTTAATAGAAGGACATATTTTCCTCTTAACTCTCCAGTTTAATGCTTGCCATCTGAACTGGGCCTTCCCCAGACCCGATGAATCACCCTGCTCCTTGCTGGTTTGAGACCTGGGCAGAATATTTTCTTTGTCCTGTGTGGGGGCACTGCAAATTCTTCAAATATCAGTGGTAAAACAAAATCCATCTGGGTCCCAAGGTTAGGGGGCTGAGATAGTATTAGCAAAAAAGACAAACTTAACAACTGGCTGGATCAGTGTAAACGAACTGCAAATCTGAACATGTTACGAGTTGCAGTTGCTTCCCAAACCCTTATTACACATGCCAGTCTGCTAAGTGTGGGTCTTGTACTTGTATTGTACTTGATGTCATGCTTGTTGAGCGCATGGAGACCATGCTTGGGAAAATAGGTTTTATTAAGCTCTGCAACAGCCATCTTTGTGATTTAATTTCTCTGAAGAACATGTGGTTTCCAGTGCCCAGGATTTCTTTACTGGCTACACAGTAAAGTAGCACCATCAAGTCTCAAATGCATTTGGGTGCTTGCTACACTAAAAGAATTGTTTTTAAAATGAATGTAAATTCAACTCAAAGGAAAGAGT
>NW_010139046.1:4587-13265 GCF_000699245.1 Pterocles gutturalis
TGCAATAAAAAAGTCTGCATGCCATAAATATTTTCTTGTCAATTTAATGAAGATTTAGATTTTATTATTACTGCTGCAGAACTTAGTAACTGTAGTTATGATTAGTAACAAAAAGCTATCTAATTACTTCTGTTCATACACAGCCTTTAGAAAAAGCGCTTAAGACCTCATTTGTTCTTAACTTCTGTCAAAAAATTATGCAGAGCTGGAGAAAGCTGCTGTTATGACATGATGACTTTGCTTACAAGAATGATTTCATGTCATTCAGGGTTTGTGAGTAAGGACTTGATCCTATCCACATTTCCTTCTAAATTGCATGACTTGAGGTTTTGACAAGAAGACAACTGTTCTGGTCTTTATGCACAGAATATCAATTGTTATCAACTAACACTAAGTATTAAGCAAGTATATACCCTGAAGATTTGGTTTTCTATTGTATTTTAAAGCCGTTAAAAGGTATAGATGAAATGGATAGTGGTGATACAGATAGTTAGACATACAGTGGTGGTTCTCCCTTCTTTCTCTTCCTTGCTCCCCCTGCCTTCCCCCTGCTTCCTTGGTGTGGAAACTCTAGGTGACTAGAGCTGTTGGTATGTGTCCCAAACTGGATAACTTGAGTGGGTGCTTCTCCTCTTCTCCTTCAAACACTCACAGCTGACAGTTTCCTAGGTTTGTCAGTGCAGAGGAGCAGCACAGGACTGCGCTATGCCTCTTTGGCTGAAACCCACGTCGTGCTCCCCCTCCACACAGTAATGCCTGGTGAACACAAGTGGTATCTCTGATGGAAAACAAACTGATCGATGGGTCAGCATAACAAAGCGTTTATGCTGTATCTGAGGCATGGTAGCTTGCTGATCAGGGGAACCTCATCTGCCAGTGCAGCTCTGCTCTGCCGAGTGCTGTGATGTGAGCGTGCTAGGGGCTGGGGCAGTGTTCACTGTGACCAAATGTGCATGCTGCTCATTGCTGGAGTGTCAAAATGGCATTTGTGGAGTACTTGTGTGCAAGAAGATAAAAGTGGCATCTCCTCTGAATCTGTCTGAGCTTTAGTGGCATGCTTGTGTGGCATTGCTACCCCAGCTGCAAAGACTTGTATCTCCTTCAAAAATAAAAGAAATACCTTTGTGGCTGTTGAAGGTGGAGATTTGGCTCTGAATCACCATTAGTGCTTTGCAGTGAAGGGAGACTTGTACATGATGTCTCTATTCCTAGAAGTGCAGCATGTGAGAAGAACTGTGGATCTTGTCCAAAATGGCTTTAGGGGTGAGCCAAGCTAGTGTATAAGGAAAGAACAGGGTCTGTGGTCACAAAGCTCATGCATGTGTTAAAATAAATATCTTATTTATTTATACGTAAATATTTTTACATACAAAATTTGGTTTTGGATGGATATATTTTCGTATCACTTAAAGAAAAAAAGAAAACTGTGCTGATAAATCCAAAAGGCACTAGTGATGCAGTAGCAATATCCTTCTGTTCTTCTTCGTCCTGCTTCAGGACATGGTTTTGATGGATCTAATAAGCAGAATGAACTGCAGATTTGAGCCTTAATGTTGGCATTTGGCGAAACTAAAAGTTTCGGGTAATGTTTACAGTCACAGCCTCTAGAAGTGTCTTTGTAGAATTTAATTTTTAAAAGTGATTTAGATATGTAAAATTTCACCACTGAAATAATGTTTTGCTGAGTTCAGGACTTCATCCTGTGCTTTAAACTATTGTACGCAAATCTTTTGTTTTTTTATCCCCAAAGAAAATTAGATTATTTATGGTTCTCTTGCTGAAATTAAGTTTCCAGTTTGTTTTGTTTTTCTTTTGTTTTGAGGCATTTCCATAATTTCTATTATACTTGACAGGCTTTATTTCTTTGTATCAGAAGAATCAAACCATGCACCATATAATCCCCTCATCTGGGTATAGTGGATGCCTTACTACGTAGTCTGAAAATTGACCTTTGGGTAGTTAAGTAGATTTTTTTTTTCCCTATTTATGCATTTAAAAAAGCATGGGGTCTGTTATGCTCAGAAGTAGTGATGACTTGCAGCTTCTGTTAGTACTCAGTCTAAACAGAACTGAAGGGGAGGGAAATCACTCCTAAAAGCATTACCAAAATGTATCAAAACTAGACTCCTGTTAAGCAGTAGTCCCTGAAATAAAAAATGATCACTTTTGAGCAATGGTAAAAGGTCATTTAAACAGCAGTTTAGTCAAGACATTAAATTTAATATCTTGCTCTTTAAATATCTGTTTTTTTAATTGCCTGGCTTCTGTATACTGGTTGCCTTGGCAACATTTTTGTATGCTAAGAGGATCTGATCTTTCAAATGTGAATCTAAAGAAACACTATAGGTTTTTTCAACTAGCTTTAGAACTGCAATATCTGTAAACAATTAGCATTTTAGCTAGTTAAATGCAGGTATGTGGATTTTTTTCTTGTGTATGCTGCCTGATTCTGTCTTCTGGATAAGTAACTACATCCTGTGATTAACTGTAAGGCTTGTTGGACATTAAGAGTAATGGATTATTTTCATTAAAAGGGTCTCTTGCAATTTGGATCTCAAATTGAGAGAACTCATTTCAACACTTCTGTCTCTCTCCCTTTTTAAGGTAGGAATCATCATTGACTTGAGTGAAGTGGTGACTTCTTTGTTGTCAGCAGTGGAACCCCCCCTCGCCCTGACATTAAGTAACTTTGAAATATGAACATATTCTTTTGTCTCCTACCATGCACCCATGTCTGGCTGTGTAGTGCTCTGTGTGGTGCTCCATGTGTTGCTGAGTTTATGCAATTACTTCAAATAAAATCCCACCTCTTATTTCTAGAACTTGATGGGCAATGTGCTGTTTTGTGTAATCTGGCAAAAGTATTGTACTGAATTTCAAGGTTAGTTTTATGCTGTCCTTATGCTGTATGATTGATATCGAAGGCATGACCTGATTGAGTTATGCTGCAGCATGCAATCAGATACCATAAATAGAATTACCTACATAAAGTCTTGGAAGTGGTTGCTGGGCTGCTTCTAAAGTGCACTTTGGCTTGGATATTGAAGCCATACCTTGGATCATCATTTTTAAATATGAATCTATTTGTTAAGCAGATAATATATTGGTTAACTAATTTATTTTATTGTTTGGAAGACTGATGGAATTGTAAAGAAATACATGCTAACTAAAGTAAGCTTATATTGTTTGTAGCTTGGAAGAGATCTTTGTACCTCTTGCTCAGTCAGCATATGTGGTTCTTATCAAAAAGGAACTGCACTCTTATCAGACTATTTAGGATGTTTGTCCTGCCTGGCAACTTTCATTTCCATTGCCTTGTAAAAGGAGAAAAAGGAAAAAAAAAAAAGCAATATAAATCAGACTTTGCTCAAACCTAGTGTTCCATCTAAATTTAAGCTAATGATGGGGAGGAGGAGGAGCTGTAGAGAATCTGAGTTAGCAAAAACTTCAGGATGAGCTGTGGCCCCCAAATAAGCTTGGTGCAAAGAATGTCTGGTACTGTTTTATTCAAAAGGCAAAGCATATTTTAGGAAACAATATCTGACTTCTGTCTTGAGGCAGTATATTAACAAGCAATCATTGAAACAAAACTGTTGTCTAGCTATGATTTCATGACTTTGACGTTAACTTTTTGCTAGATGATGGAGCCTGCCCTTTTCATTTTCTCTAATGCCATGGGAAACTTGTCATTTTGATGTTTGGAATTTATCAAACTGCTTACAAGTGGATTAATATGACATTTCAACTTGATGTCATAAGATCAGTAGAAGTAGTCTAGCATAATAAAGGTTGTCTAATAAATTTATATTCAGTAGTATTCTTGTCCTTGATGGCCCACATCTTCTGCAAACTGTCTTCGTGAACTGTCTTCAGTCTTGCAGGCTGCTTTTAAAGTGTGAAGCGTCAATCTGTTATACATAGGACCTAAGTCAATTTCTTTAGTCCCAAATTTGCCTTACAATTCTAGGGGTATGTATCATCTTTTTAGACTATTTAGCATCACAGTAAGCACATATATTCCTGAAAAAAGTAGCAACTGGGAGAACAAAATCTTCTCTACAGCATTTTTGGTTTTTATGCTGGTTTTCCCGCCCACAATAATTAGCCTAAGTCAATTAGGCTTTGTGTGATCTTTCCCCTTTCATCTCAGGTGTAATGTTTTACTGAACACTAGAGGGAAATAACTAAGGATTGGCAGTGTGCAACTGCAAAATATTAAATTCTTCAGCTGAATGCTAGCTGCCTTCTCAGAGGGAGTTCTGGTTGTTGTGGAAATTGAGTTGCGTGGGTTTAAACAATTTCATAACCTTGTGACTCTGGAACAGTTTCACTGGTTACTGCTGGTCTCCAGCTTGACTGAAATGTCAGTGTGCTGTGAAAAACCTGTGAATCTGCTGAGGGACTTGATGCTTCCTTGAGATTCTTTCCCCATGGGTTCTTGCCCCCAACAAATGGGTGAAGAACACTTCTACCACAGGAAGAAACTTTTTGGTCTGCTTCCCAATCCATCTTGGACATGCTAAATTTATGTTAATGCAGTCCTCCCCCCCCCACCTTTGTGATGCTGGTGTCCAGCAGCAGAAAACGGCAGTAGTGTTAGAAGATGCTGCTTCTCTGGGATGACTGAGTTCCCTGTTTTTTTTTCACAGCTGTAAGGATTATCAGTAGTGCTGAAAAGAGCTACAGATTGAGGTCTGGCACTGCAATATGCTACTTGTTCAGCATCTGCATGCTGGCTTCATCAGAGCTGCACAATGTGGATATAACCTGAGGCTGCTTCTGTTGAGGTAGCTCCTGCACTTCCAAACTCTGAAAATAATCAGGAGAAAATTTGGTTCATTAGAGATAATTAGAGGAAACACTGAGTACTAATTGGATATAGTGTCCTACAGTAGAAGTTGCTAAACTTCCCCTGGCTCCTTGGGAAATAAAATGAGAACTATTTGTTTGAATGTAACCAGGTAGATAAATGTGATGGCCCTTAGGCAGTCTTCTGTCCCGCTGAGCTGTCCCATGTGATCGTGTCTAGAATTGTAGTCTTACGAGTTTCTACCAGGTATCCTGCTAAACAGAGAAATGAGTCTGCAAAAGGAGTGTGAGGTTACAATTTGAATGACAGTGCAGAAAATTAATTCATCGTGATGACTGCCATTTGGCTGATGATTAAACTGACACAGGTATATACTGATGCATTCTTTGTGCAAGACTGAGAAGCCAATTAAACCCCATGCATCTGAGACAGATCCCTTTTCATCAAGATTTCCTTCAAGGCTCATGTGACTTCCTCCAGATAAGAAATTAGCAGCTGGGAATGGAATAACAAAGCCAGTTCCATTCTCTAAACTCTTACTACAGACTCCCTCAGGATACTTTGGGGAAAAATCAGCTACAGTAGATTTTTTTTTCCCCTCTCCTTAGAAATTGGCTCTTAAAAAAAAAAAATTCCCTTGACTGACTCATTTAGGCTTATGTAAACTATTCTGCTGGAAAGTTCTTAGTGATGTGATATGTCAGGATTTCAATCATCTGTTGTGGGAAAGAAGAGAAGGTGCAGTGCATAGACATATGACTACTGCAGTCAAATAATGAATTCATATTCAAAACATAAGCACTCACCAGGAAGAGGTTAAAGCTACTGCAAATCTAGAGTAGTTTTTAAAGCTCCAGATCTTAAATTTTATGAAAGCACTGTATTTTTTTGAGGCCAGCCTTTTAAAAACAATTATTTCTACTTAATTGATATTAACAATATCTTTCATCTCTTGTAGCTATTGTAATTTGAAAAATACTTCTGAGTTTTAAACTATTCACTTCCTGAAATTGTTTTGCAGATTATTTATCGCATAAGTTATAATAGTGAAAGAGGGTGTTCCTGAAGTGTGAATCTGTATAAAAGCTGTGAAATCCCAGCCTCATTATGAGAAGATGAGCCTAACGCTCCTTGTTCCAAAATGTTATACCTTCTAGCATCCTAAACAGAAAAGGCTATATGTCAATCAAACTTACAGAGATCTATTTTAAGCTCATGATTTGTCTTTCATGAATACCTCTTTTACAGTTGGCAGAGGGAAGGATTCTTTATTCTATCTGAAATTGAAATAACTTCTGCAACAACAAATGTTCTGTAAGTAAGAAAAGTAAATCTCACCAAGAATTTCAGATGTGGGGTGCGTAGCCCAGCTTCAACTAAGCTTGGCATTACTTTCTAGTACATGCCATAACAGGGGCTGATGGGGAACCTTCTACTCAATATAGGTCTACAGAAAATCCCTGAAAACCTTCAGGCTCTAAGTGTGAAAAAACAGAGCTTCTCTTTGCTTCCGCGACTGTGAGAGAGAGGCTTATTGAGTTTCCTGGCCATAGCAGTGTGACATGTTGCAGTTCTGGCTTTGCAGTGTTGATTAATTACTGCTAATCTGTTTGTAACAGAACAAGATGAATCTGCATTGTATTTCAGATGTGGATGGCCATGCTCTGATCAAATCCAACTTTACCTCACGTTCATGCTCTGACTGAGCCTGATCTTCTGAGCAGGCTTTCCTCTGACTTCAGAGGATGCCTCAGCAGGTTCACCAAGGGTGCATGTGCCACTGCTGTGTACCCCAGAGCTTGACTTGCAGCTCCATCATATGGAGTTGAGGGCCCTGTCAGAACTTGATGTGACTTGCTGAAGTTAACAATGCTGGTGAGTAAAGTTACAACTTCAGCGCAGACTTGTTCTTGCATGGTGTGGCTACCAGCGTCCTGAACTGTAGGCTGGGCACTTGACATGTTAGCTCTAGTCACTAGATGGTGTCCCCAAAATAGCATGACAGTAGCTGTTAGCACTTCTGGAAATTGAATACCATGTGAACAGTATTGTGTTGCTAAAGAAAAATACAGGATGTAGTAGTAGTACCCGAGTGACTGAAAGTAGTGGGTATTCTAGTAAGTGGGATTCTAATAGAGAAAGGAAAGGCTTGCTCATTTGTTGCAAATGCTCTGGCTGCAGTTACTTGCCAGAGCACTGTTAATAAAGGAGAGATGAAGATTTAAAATAGACAAATGTATTCCCTGTATGTAACACCATGGATGTGTGGCAGATATGCAGCACTCCTTGGAGTGCTGTGTTAGCCAAAAAAAGTTCTGAAGCTATAACTGGTAAGTACTACTAGAAAGAGCATATATATGTAAAATCTAAATTATTTGACAGTGACTGGATGGGAAGGAATATGCAGTTATCTCTTGTGTCTCAGGTATGTATAATATACATCCGAAAACTGGCACTGGAACTAAACATGCTTTTTTTTTGTGTGTGTGTAAAAGTTTACCTGTGTGGGGACAGACTTCACAGGCATTTCATGCAGACATGAGTGTGACTGGAATGAGGATATACCTTTACAGTGTTGTTGTGAACTGGAAAATGTAATGACTTGCCTTCAGTGTGTATGCAGCTTATTTAATGAAGTGATGAACAAAGTACATAAGCCTGAATACATTTGAAAGGCAACAAAAGCTATGAGTTTTCTAGGTATAATTATGCATGAGATTTGATCTGTTCCTTCCCCCCTGCCCTGATGGGAAGTTTATCCACTTACTGCTTTTCCTAAGAACTTAAGAAAGCTAAAGTCATCTGTTTCTTCAATGCATATATTTGTTCAAAGATAGATTATCCAAACATGAACCAAGAGACTTCACAGTCAATTATCCAAATCAGTAGAAAATGCAGGTGTGTGAAATGATGTTTTTTTAACATAGAAAACATGCTCGATGTTTAGCAATGAACCAGCTCAAGTTTATATAATGAAGAGTTCTGTGTCTGACATTTGTATTTGTATTATTTAAACACTGAGTCTCGATCTCAGTTCAGGAAAGCTTATCAGCAATTCTATAGGATCACTCACTTCTGAAACACAGCACTGGTACTCAAGTAATGCTTGTAAGTTAACTTTGAGTTGTTTCATAACACATAGTGTATCTCACATGGGGTCTTGCCTGTGATGCTTGGACTAGGGTTCTGAAATCCAGTGTTCTGTGAAATTAACATATTTTTACTGACTCCACTGATCAACATATCTGTTGAAGATTTTTTTTTCCCCCCAGAAAGAACAAAATCCAGTGATTTGTGACTTAGTGTAATTCTGTTATATTCAGATATATTTCAAAGCAATACTTACTGTAAGCTCTTGCATAAGAGAGCTTTGTTTTCTTATTTTAGGATAAAACTAGTGTCTTATCTTTAATATCCATAGCTTTCTTTCATAGTTACGCATCTTGATGAGAATTGATATTTTGGTATTTTAAAGAGTAGAGAGGTCATGTACTAGTTTAAACACAATAGGTATTGCCATGTCTAAGACTGCATTGACGACTGGGTTAAGGACCGGTTAAGTAATCTGGACACCCATAAATCCATGGGTCCTGATGGGATGCACCCGCAGGTGCTGAGGGAGATGGCTGAAGTCATTGCTAGACCACTCTCCATCATCTTTGGCAAGTCGTGGGAAACGGGGGAGGTGCCTGAGGACTGGAGGAAAGCGAATATCACTCCAGTCTTCAAAAAGGGCAAGAAGGAGGACCCGGGTAACTATAGACCGGTCAGCCCCACCTCCATCCCTGGAAAGGTGATGGAACAACTTATTCCTGATGCTGTCTCTAGGCATATAAGGAATAAGAGGATCATTAGAGGCAGTCAACAT
>NW_010139047.1:0-2104 GCF_000699245.1 Pterocles gutturalis
TCTCTGCCCGCTCCCCTCGCTCACATCGGTCAAAATAAAACGAGAAAACAGAAGGAAAACCCCACACAAGAATTCACGTGGTTTTCTTTCTGCCTCTTTTTTCCTCTCCCTTTTTTTTTCCTTTTGCTTTCCCCCAGCTTTCTCCTGAAAGGAGGCAATAAACCGATCAGAAATGCATGCCAAGAGAGCAGCTCTGTTACCTGGTTCGCTCCCACATCCTTTTTCCAACGCCCCAGAGTCGGCCCTCATGGTTTGGGTGGTTTCTTCCAAAGTGAGAGGTCTGGGGGAGGGGGTGGCTTGGGGGTTTTTTGGTTTTGTTTTTTCTCCCCCAAAAATAAAGCTTTCACCTTTACGATCCAGATTTTATTATTAATATTATTATTTCCCCTGAAGATTCTTGTACGACTCCGGGTGCTTTTTTCCCAACAGACGGTCTGCGGAGATTTGCTGTTGAATAACAATGGGAAAAGGATAAGTATTTAAAGAAAAGAAGTGATTAATGATTTTCTGTATAATTCTCGCATTTTTCTTGGCTTCTGTCTGCTTATAATGGCTGTGAACTTTTAGGTCCTATAGAAATCTTCTTTTCTCCCCCTTCTATTCTATTCATACTTTCCAGCTTTGATTTGCCTCTATAGACCCCGCATTCCTGGAAGCATATGCTTTATTTTTTTTTTTTTAAGAAGGATTTTTTGCCGTTCTTAGAAGCCCTATCCTGAAAATAACACCCTCTTTACAACCCCAGCAGATCAAAGAGAGAAACAATAAAATAAAATGCAACAACAACAACAAAAACACCCCAACCTCAGGCATTACAATAAAATACAACCCTTGCCACCCTCCCTGGGAAAAAAAAGAGAGAGAGAAAAAAAAAAGAAATAAACTTTAAAGCTTTTCAGTTGCTACCTCTAAAAATGTCATAGTTAACCAAAAATACATCCATAAATCCATTTCTCCCACATCAGAGCCTGTAGCAGATCTGTACCATGTGACTACATTAATATTATTTTAAAGTATTAAAATGTCAATAGAAAGAAAAAAATCTAACGGCCCTTTGTTTGAGCTGGGGGCAGGGAGACTTTTGGGGACACTTTGTTAGCAAGGTGGTCGTGTGGTGACTTTCTAGGACTAAAAGAATAACACGTAAACACACTCTGGCTTTTAATATTTCAAGGGCTGCCTTTGTTTCTGAATAATGCGGGGGAATATTTCGGTCCTACTGGGGGGTCTCGGAGAATTCCGTGGACATTGAACAAATAAGAAAAGATTTTTTTTTTTTTTTAGGGGCAAGTATAAGAAAATTATTATTTTATTCTGCTGGTGAGGAGGCTTCCTCCCCCAGACCCCCCTGTGAACAATAGTCTTTTATATACAAAAATATATATATTTGTAACTTAGAACTGGAATGTTATTTCGTCCTGAACAGTGTTTTCGATACTTTCTATGAGAAAGAAAATGAAAATTAATACAAGAGCTGCGGCTCACAAAAGAAGCCATTTGTCTTCTTGATTATCTATTTGCTTGTCAGGCTATGAGCTATCGCAGGAGCCAGCTCCTTTGTAATATAAAAATACACAGAAAACCTGCAAACACCGAGAAACATCTGTGCAAAAATTAGACTCATTAATGCATTAACTACCTTGGAGAAGGAGATTTCTTTCTTTTTTTTTCTTTTTTTTTTTTTTTTTTAAATCGAAAAGTCTCTCTAGAGAAATACAACGCTACATCCATTCCTTACAGCAAAGCGAAGCGCTAATGACTACCTCTGTTTTCTCTGAGACCGGTTTGGGAAGAACATATTAATATATGCTTAGAACAAATAAATCATAATATGTAAGGCTTAGCAGTACTTAAGGCTGATATACCCTATAGTCAAACATCTTTTGTTTTCATTAGGGAGTTGAGGCTGTGCCACTGACAACAAATCCCTGTAAAAAAGAATCGTGCTGTTTAATTAATTTATTGAAAACAGATTTTTTTTTCTCACCAGAACAAAAAAGACAACCCCTCCCCCTCAAAAAAAACACACAGGATCAGATTCACAATGAAAAAAAAATTTATTTTATGCCCTTTTTTTTTGTTGTTGTTCCTTTTCGCTGCTATT
>NW_010139048.1:0-2197 GCF_000699245.1 Pterocles gutturalis
TATAAATTTATTTTAATTCTAGGCTAGACCATTATGAGTCTTTAAAGAGCAAAACAGATCACAGAATTTCATGTACTAATTTGTTCAACAAGTTCATCCTTTCAAACAGACCAAGATCATATTTCTGTTTAAAAAAAAAAAAAGTGAAAGTGGATCCTCCGCCAAATTCCTTATTAACTTTACCTGAGTACTAATTACTCTTCTTATTTTTAAAAGTTGTCTCCTTGAGGTTTATTTTTATATTGTCTTCATAATTATGTAAAAAACATTTTTATTTTCTTTGCCATGCCAAACTGACTGTATTTCTTAAGCCTGACTACAAAATAGATTTTTTTACATCATATGATTTTCTTTCATAGTTAAATAAAATTCTGTGGATCTTTAATTCACACTTCTGAGTTGCCAATGCAATATGTAAAGAACTAAATTTTTTTAAAGAATGTATTAGAACCTAAGGTAAAGAAAAAAATCTAGATCACAGAATAGTTTGGGTTGGAAGGGACCTTTAAATATCTAGTCCAACTCCACTGAAATGTGCAGGGACATCTTCAACTGCATTTGGTTGCTTGGAACCCCGTCCAGCCGGACCTTGAACGTTTCCAGGGATGGGGCACCTGCCGTCTCTCTGGGCAACCTGTTCCAGTGTCTCACCACCCTCATCATTAAAAATTTCTTCCTTACATCTTGTCTAAATTTCTTTTAGTTTAAAACCATACCCCTTGTCCTATTGCAGCAGGCCCTGCCAAAAAGTTTATTGCCATCTTTCCTATAGGCCCTCTTTAAATACTGAGAGGCTGCAATAAGGTCTCCCTGGAGCCTTCTCTTCTCCAGGCTGAACAGCCCCAACTCTCAGGCTGTCCTCATACGGGAGGTGCTCCAGCCCTTTCATCATTTTTGTGTCTCTGCTCTGGACCCACTCCAAGAGGTCTGTGTCTTTCCTGTGCTGAGGACTCCAGAGCTGGACGCGGCACTCCAGGTGGGGTCTCACAAGAGCAGAGTAGAGGGGGAGAATCATCCCCTTCAACCCGCTGGTCACGATTCTTTTGATGCAGCCCAGGATATGCTTGGCTTTCTGGGCTCTGAGCACACACTGGTGACTCATGTTCACCTTTTCATCCACCAGTACCCAAAAGTACTTCACTTCAGGGCTGTTCTAAATCCCTTCATCCTGCAGCCTGTATTGATACTGGGGGTTGCCCTGGCCCAGGTCAGGACTTTGTACTTGGCCTTCTTGAACCTCATGAAGTTCACATGTGCCCACTTCTTAAGCTTGTCCAGGTCCCTCTGGATGGCATCACATCCCTCAGGTGTGTCAACTGCACCATGGAGCTTGGTGTTGCCTGCAAACTTGCTGAGTGTGGACAAGATCCCACTGTCTGTGTCACTGACGTAGATGTGTATGAGGATTATTTCTCAGGGAAAAGTTTTCTCTTGTACCGATTACTGTAATTTGCACTTTTACTGTAAGTAGCAGGGTGAGGATTTTTTCGGGTGTTTGTGTTTCTATTCAAATATTTTCTTATTATCCTCTAAAGATATGTGTGTTCTCTCACTCTTTTTATTTTTAGCTTCCTTAAATGTATTATTTAATATTTCAGTTTAAATTACAAAGTCATCTGATTCATTGTATTTTTTCAGGGTCACATGGAGGGGGAAGTTTGGGGTCTAGCTACTCATCCTCATTTACCTATTTGTGCCACTGTAAGCGATGACAAAACCTTAAGAATATGGGATTTATCTCCTAGCCATTGTATGTTAGCTGTTCGCAAATTGAAGAAGGGTAAGATGATTAGTATGAAAAATTATTTAACTGAATTCAGTTGACATTTACTAGCATTACGAATCTTTCAAAAGCAAGACTAAATTAATTCCTTTCTTTGCTCAAGTTATTTTCTCGATGATATGTTCATGAGTTATGTAGCCTTTAAACTAATGGGTCTGTACAAAAGATTTCTATCTCATACTGTTCTTATTTGCAATTGTAACATACTTAAGTCAGTGAATTTACAAAAAAAAAATTGAGCCAATTATATAAATCTGCTATGTTGATTATAGTGTTGCCATTTTTTTTGAACAGTGGAGGACTTAGAATCTAGAAATTTTTGGAAGAAATCTTAGAAGTATTCTCTTCTTTGAGAACATTAGAAGAATCTGGAATGTCAGGGAAAGAAAACAGTCATAAAATTATTACTTGTTA
>NW_010139048.1:2228-7669 GCF_000699245.1 Pterocles gutturalis
TGTGTACTAGATAAACAAATTCTCTTTTGACAGATGGAAAATCTGTTGTAAGTGACATCATATAAGGAGACTTTTTTAGAATTAGACCAGACTGGCCATAACAAGCTTTTAATGATGTATATGCTTTGCTAGACAAAGGAATACAACAGATTTTATCTGTTTGGCATTCAGTAAAGCGTTTTGATCCAAAATTTATAGGAAGCTTACTTGAAGATGATTTGGATTGATAAAGTAAATGTAAGAAGAGTTATGAGCTGGCACAAGCAGGAATTAAGCAAGAAAGTTTTCAAGTTGGTGAAGTCTGCTCAAGACTTAAAGCTGGTATTTCTCAATATTTTCAAGAGTAGTTTTGGCAGAAATATAAGACTGTGATGACTTAATTTGCTGATGAGACACATTTTGAGATGCTTTGGCGATCTTACAAAGCACCTGTGTACTGTACAGAAAGAGCTGGATACTTCTGCAGACCGCAGTAATGGAAATTAGATAATATTTGGTAATAGAAGAGGCAAGACTTGATGACTATAAGCAAAATGTCTGTGTAGCTGAGGAGTAACTGAGGAGCAGAAGGCTCAGGATGCTCTAGCTCATCGCAGGATGACAATTACGTGTGATAATGAGGTATTTTTCTGAGGACATATTGAAGTATTCATGTCATTTGCAAGAACCAATCAGACTGTTTGTGGTGTACACTTCTCATCTGTGTTCAGCTGAATGCAATTAAACTGGAAGTTGAGTGTGGAGAAAGAGGAGCTACAGGATAATGAATGAGAAGCTTGTGGTGGAGTCACCGAAATAAAAGATTACTGTCTACAAGTTAATCAGAGGAACAAGTAGGAGGGAAAAATATTTACGCTAAAGGAAAATTATGGCATGGAATCAAATCTATATAAGCTGACCGTAAATAAATTTAGATTGGAAATGAAACTGTTCTTCAAATGAAGCTTGATATGTTTGTTAAAAGGATGACCATGATAGCAAACAACTGGATTCTGCAAGTC
Organism: Pterocles gutturalis; assembly: GCF_000699245.1. NCBI lineage: Eukaryota > Metazoa > Chordata > Aves > Pterocliformes > Pteroclidae > Pterocles > Pterocles gutturalis. The sequence continues at coordinate 3,230 of NW_010139048.1, forward strand.
CAGAAGATCTTTTCCAGCTATGTTCTCCTTACCAAAGCAAATGGTAAAACCCAACTGACAACAGATACTAAGGAGAGCAAACGAAAAATATATAGACAATAGTGACTGATCTGTACTACTAATGCAGAACAAAATTAATATGCAAAGAAATGTAATTTCAGATTCTGGGATTGTGTACTTCCTGATTTGCCAATAGCTTCTGTGTGGTATCACACATGTAGAGCTTGGAAATTATCTTGGCAGCATCTAAAAAATTTCATGAGACTATATACAAAATAGCTTTTATTTACTACTGGAAAAATAAGTCTAAAAGAGGGATTATGTACTATAAATGAACCTGAATGCCATTTCTGAATTCCTTATAGGAGGTAGATGTTGCTGCTTTTCTCCTGATGGAAAAGCATTAGCTGTTGGTCTCAACGATGGAAGTTTTTTGATAGTTAATGCAGATACCCTGGAGGATCTAGTCTCTTTCCAGCACAGGAAAGATGTTATTTCAGAGATCCGATTTTCTCCTGGTAAGTGATTTAAAATGAAGATTTGTATATAAAGGTTGTTCCAGCAAGATTTTATAACCTTTAAAAGATAAAAGAAGTAGAGATTTGTAGTACTCTTTTACGTGTAACGAATAACTCAGCAAGACTGATATTAACATTTTGAAAAATATTTGGTGTAAAGTCCTATGTTGCTTATTTAAGGATGAGTTTATTGGAATAGTTTGCTCATAGTAACCTCCTGAATGCAACAGTGAATTTCAAATCATGAGCATCCAGCAGCCTCCCCAGGTCCCTAGGGTTCCACTTCATGAGCTGCATAAATTTGTCTCTTCACTGAGCTTACTGTTAGCTAATGAGAACGCTTGAAACTGATTTGTCAGAAAGTTCTGGTGTCTTCTTTTTTCTTCTTTTTCCCCCTTCAGTGCTTAGCACTCCCAGTGAGGCTAGTTTTTTTTTCAAACAATGCTTCTTGAGTGAAAATATTCTTCTGTAGGAGAAATGTGATGCAAATTACTGATAGCAATTCGCAGGCAGCATTACTTTCTGGTTACCTAAGCCTTAGTGCTGTCTGAGTGCAATAAATGTTTAAAATTTCGTCAGATAGTTTTTGTTGTTTGAAGATGTAATGAAGTAGTGGTAGTATATGCCATACTGATTTTTCTTATGTGATATGAACATTAGTCTGTTGGGGACTATGTATAAATTAACAAGCTCATTTCAAAGAAATCTGAGTTGCATATAGCTCAATTCCAGAATGTACTTGTGTTTAATATACAGAGCACTACAATGTTTGAAAATGTGTTATGTTTCTACTGATGTGTTTTAGGGGCTGGAAAGTACTTAGCTGTGGCATCCTGTGACAATTTTGTAGATATTTACAATGTAATGAGCAGTAAACGAGTAGGAATCTGCAAGGGAGCCTCCAGCTATATAACACACATGGATTGGGACGTAAGGGGTAAGTAGCATTCATTCTAAAAATCTGCTGGAAGATTGATTACATTACAGACTAAATACAGTACATCTAAAGTATGAATTTATGGTATCACTGACGGATTTGTTTCTTCAGTTTGTGAATATGCTCACAGCATCTAAATAAATATAAAACCATAATTTTTACTACTATTTTTATGTTTAGAAGTTGTGGAATTTGAAGTAAAATAAATTTTCTCTATAGATGGTTTGGTTTGAGGTTTTTTTAACATCTTCCATGTTTATCATTTGACTTCTTGAATAATGTACTGCATAATGCATTTGCATCTGTAGCTCAGGAATATGTATACTTGTCAAAAATAGCAGAAAGACTGGCTTTCCTGTCTTCCTAGGTCTTAATACATGATTTTTTGACTACTAAATTTAGTCCTGTTTCATATAAAAACAAGACAGTGCAATTGTGCAGTCTCTGCTCTTATTCCTCTACATAATCACTTTTGAAACAATCCAGTTTAATTTGAAAGAATTAGCTTCCTCTGAGAATTTTGAAAACAGGAAGAGGATGGAAACATTAATGAGAATTTCCCTCAGAAAAGAAGTAGTATAAAGGCAAGCAAATATCAGCTGCTTGGAAGCAGCCATTGGGCCAGGCAGCATACGTGCTTCTCAGTCCCAAGAGCACATGCATACTGGTCAGCCAGTTGTCACAAACAAGCTCTGAATTAAATGCAGTAAATTTTGTCTACCATCTGATGGGACAACCATAAACAAGAGAGAAAAGTGATGCATTAGGAAGAACTGTGAATATAAGGGGTCAAAGGACTTGGATCTTCAGAAGCTAGTACTTCCAGATACACTGTTCGTGTATGCAACTTTTTGCAACGGAAACAAATAATTTGTGTAATGTTGTTAGCAATAAAAATTTCAAAACAGCCCTTTTTTTTGGTACAACAGAATATTCTGTTTAATTTTTACATACAATATGTTTTATAGGGAAGCTCTTGCAAGTCAACACTGGTGCTAAAGAGCAGTTGTTTTTTGAAGCTCCTCGTGGGAAAAAACAGACGATTCCTACTTTGGAGGTGAGAAACTAGACTGCCTTCTTAACTTGTTTCCAAATTAGAGTTATGATACAAGCATCTATAACACATAAGAGGGAATGATGTATAAAACCATTATTTTATCTGTTCTATTAGAAAAGCTTCTGTTTGGGCCTTTGCTGTCCTTTGTCGTTTTTTTGGAGCCTGTTCAATTAGATAATGTAATCAGTATGATAAAATGCATAGGAGATACCACACTTGTCTCTTCTGTTAAGAAATGGATGTTTGGCTGACTTACGGACTCATGAAAGTCTCACTGGACTTCTGTATGCCTCTTTTGGTACCTAAATACCTTTGAAAACCTACTGCAGATTACTTAGCCCTAACCTTGCTGTGGCAGACCTCATGTCTGTCTTTACATAACAAAGCAATAGAGTATACATAATATACATAGGCAAGTGTAGTATATTGTAGCTATAATAGTGATTTGTTTTCTCAGACATAGAGCATTGTTGTAGGGCAGAGAGTGAAAATGGATAATTTTCAAATAATATTTTCTGTGAGATTGGAAGGCTGTATTGAAAAATTTAATTTGTTTTCTCTAGCCTGTAAGGGCAGGTAAGGTCAAAAATTTTGAGATACTTCCAGAGGTTTTTGAACTGGAAGTTAGTAGATGTGAAAAAGGGTCTTGAATTAGATCCTGAGTAGTCAGGAAGTAAGTGGTTAATGTGTTAAAATATTATCTTTTACATGTGACATATCTTTCAGTACAAGGACTTCTTGAAATCTGTTATGGAAGAAAACTGCCTGGGAAGAAGTATGCTCTGTCTCAAACAGGTTGTTTTTGTAGGTAGAAAAGATTGTCTGGGCATCATGGACAAGTGTTTTGGGCTCTTGCTGTGAAGGAATCTGGCCAATAATTGGTGAAGTCACAGATGTAACTGCTTCATGCCTCACTAGTGATAGTAAAGTATTAGCTACAGGAGATGATTTTGGATTTGTGAAACTGTTTCGATACCCTGCTAAAGTAAGTAATTTTCAGCTGTTCATGGAGAAGATTGATTAATGAAACTGCCTTTTCAAAACTGTAAACATTTATCACTCAGAATAAAATAATGCTTTTTTAATTTGTCCTTGTGATCAAAGAAGGCATTCAATATTACACTGCAATTTGCAATACATTAAACTTTCAGTTGGTGAGAATGACCATTCCAGGTCATACTCAAGAGCCATCGCATGTAGTGTTCTGTCACTGACAGTGGCAAATACATAGGAAAAACTGTAAGAACGGTAATGGCATTGTGTAATGGCACTGTGTAATAATGTCTTAAGCATTAATATCCTCAGTGTGGTCTTTACCAGTGTCATTTTCGGCCCCTTAAGCTCTTGCTTTGGAGGACAATGAACATTTCTTCCTCTCATTTCGCTCATGATTTTATAGACCTTCATTCTGTCCAACCTCAGTCATTTTTCTCTAAGACGAAGAGCTTTAATACTATTTAATCATGCATCATAGAAAAGCCATCCCAGAAGCACATTGTATTTTTACAGCTCTTCTTGAACCTTTCTAGTTTTCCTGTATATTTCTCAGTAAATATGTCTTCAATTTTGAATATTTTGCCATGCTAGGAAGGAAGGAAGAACAATGTACAAGTATTGACTCAAAATATTCCATGTGCATTTTATTCTTAATCTGTTATCTTATTTTCTCTCTTAGGAAAAATGATCCAGTGTTTATTGCTGGAATCTGTTTGTAAACGAATTCTTGCGTGCTTCATATCAAAATATCGTTAACATTTCATGAAGTTCCTGTAGGAGAGGAACTAGGCAAATCATGTGATACATACAAATGCAAAACAGCTGAAGTATAAACTGTAATGAAGTTAAGAACCTTTGCACTGGCAACTCATTTCAGTTTTATCTATCAGACTGGTTAAATTTGATCTGTGCTTTTTCTTCTCCCTTTGTAG
>NW_010139048.1:7700-30941 GCF_000699245.1 Pterocles gutturalis
TTGGAAAATTTAAGAGGTATGTTGCTCACAGTACCCATGTAACGAACGTCCGTTGGACCTATGATGACAGTTTGTTGGTCACTGTTGGAGGAGCAGACACTTCTTTAATGCTGTGGACTTATGAGATGGAAGGACATCGAGATAGCAGGCAGTGTGACAGTGAAGAATCTGATCTAGATTCTGAAGAAGATGGAGGTCAGTAATAATTTATAAAACTAGCTGGATTATGCTATCTCAGGAAGACTTTATTAATGGAAGATTGCTAATTTAGAAGTAATCAAGTTTTATGTATGATTGTTGCAATCTTAAATAGTGAACATGCTTCAAAATGTTAAGTAAAATTTCTTTTGGGGGGGAAAAGACTGATAAACTGATGTGAAGAAAATGATAATGAAGTGTTTGACTTACTGTCTTGAAATCTTTTAAATTACGAAGTATTAAGTGCCAATTATAGATAACTTCCAAAAATCTGTGTAGAAAAATACATTAATCACCGTTGCAATTCCAAGGTTTCATGAGCCTCCAAACTTCTCCTCACTCCCAAGTGCAATTTTTCGTGCTTGTCAATTCCTCGATCTTCAAGGATTTTTAAAGTATCACTGTTACTCTTTAAATAGTTCTGTGTAATAAATTAACTTCAGTTTTCACTAAAATCTGCTAAATGACCAAGGACACATTTTAAATATTAGAGGCATATTAAACACTAATTGGAGAAGACTTTTTATGTACTTTCTGCTTTAAAATATTGAAGACTACATTTGCAAAGTAGTTTAATGGCCTAGAGGGGGACTTCGTCAACTTTAGCTTGCAATCTTCAGAGTTTTTGTTCAGCTTCTGCCTGTGACCTGTTAGCACATCTTTACCCAAACATACTTCGTAGGCTCTGATACTTTACACAGAACCCTCTTAAGCTGTGTGTTCAAAAATACTCTAAAAGAAAGAGCGGTCTGTTAAGCTTTACCAGAAAATATATTGACATCTTTTTCCACAAAAGTTTCTCTTTATCAGGTCCTATTAATTGGACTTAGAGTTAAGAACTATTCGTAAATCTGGCATTAGTAATCTCAATCTTTGGTTAAAAAAAAAAAAGGGGGGGGAGGGGAGGATAAGTAACAACCATGTCACTATTCAGCTTTTTTTGCCATGTTTACATAGTAAACATCTTGATGTGCGTGACTGTCCCTAAGCATTGTGTAGGAACCCTGTGCAGACCTATAGATTCCATCCTAATGGATAGATACGGAATTTGAGAACAACCTGGTGCTAAATCTACCAGAACTTAACAGCAGGTGTTGTGTACCAAGTTTCTTTGTTAGTGACAAGTTAAAGCCAACCAAGCAGAAGTGGGGTAGTTTTGAATGTCCCTTGAATCTTTGTTAATCATTTTTTCTACAAAGATATGGTAAAGAATGTTTTTCTTAAAATGTCTTTTATTAACAAGGTTAATGATTCACAGCTACTTTCTTTCTGTTGTACATTTATGTTACTAATAATACATGGTATAATTGTTCTTATAGTCCAGTACACTGTTGAGACCTGCACAAATTATAACTTATTTTTTCTGGTATCTTATTTTGTTTTGGTACTGTTCACTCTGATTTTGTTAGGTTATGACAGTGATGTGACAAGGGAAAATGAAATTAATTACACCATCAAAGCCTTATCAACAAACATTAGACCAATGTTTGGAATTAAGCCTCATCTGCAACAAAAGGAGCCAACCTTAGATGAAAGGTAATTGCTAAATTACAAGTCTAGCCAAGAAAGCAATCTGAAAAGATATGAATAGTCAAACATAATTACATTTGAATATATATGTCTTTAAAAGGTATGTATAAAAAGAGTGTAAATATTTCTTTGTAGGAAAAAAAAAAAAAACCAGCTTAGAAAAGTCTTGCCTAAGGACTGGGCTGTATCTCTTGTAGACTTTTGTGTTCTCTGGAAAAATGATGCATGTATATTATTATGCTTGGGGAGTTCCTTGAGATAACTGAGTTATTTGCTGGTGTTTGATAATACATTATTTTTGAAACATAAATACCAAGTCATATCTAGTGATGGCATTATGGGCATGAACCTGTACAATTGTTTTATTGAAAAACAGCTCTCAATTTTTTGTTTTTGCCAACAAATTAATCTGACTAATTCAGCTGTAATTGCTCCTTGCATGGTTTCTGTCTCCATATAACTTGTACCTTTCTTTGAAAAATTCTGTCCACAGTGGTTCTGCAGTTTCAGTTAATGAGTCTTGGAAAACTAGTTTATTGCCTGTTAGTGTTAGTTGTATTGCTTGGTTCACTGTCATATGCTTTAGAAGAGAAGGGAGAAATATAATAAATAAACAATAAAGCCAGCAGGTAAAGTAGATTTGAAATAAGGAAAACAATTTATAACCACTAGAACATAATTTGTTGTAGAATCTGCAACTGAGCACAGATCCCTGGAACATGTTTGTTGTCAGCAAAATAGATGTAGACAGTTTAGGTGAGGGAAAAGGAAAGAGGGATTTTTAACACAATACAGTGGCAGTTGAGGAACGCTGGTGTTAAAGAGACAGCATGGGGTAATTGGGTGTAAGGATGTAGAGAAATAGCAGATTGGAGATGTCCTACAGGAATATGAGGAGTTCTGTTATGATGCACATGCCTCTTTCTGCAGTGAAGGTGACAGATCTGTGATGCCCTTGTTGAGAAATACAACCTGACGTTTGTAGGAGTCTTGGTGTTGTCTTTTGTTTTTAAGTTGTGTTGCTGAAGGAGAGAATGGATACCAGCGTATAAAGCTGTGGCTCCCTGTATTGCATTTAAAATGAGAAATGGTCTTTCTGTTTATTAATTAGATGTATTTGGGGTGGGAATCAAAAAGAAATAATGTGCATGATACCAACATTTTGGATTTCTATTTACTCTTGTTAATGAAAGCTGTGATTACAGATATTTTTTTTTTAAATGAAATTGTAAAACCTCGTGTATTTCTTTCAATAACTGTTTCTGGAAGCTGAGTAAGTTGTGTTTTTCAGTTTCAAATAAAATATTAAAGAAAATTAATTAAATAGTAAGGTAACTAGATTCTCATTCAGAATGCATAAAAGTTCATGAAAGATTTCTGTTGCCTGCATTTTTTAAAAATTTGAGGCCCCAAAACTTCAAAGAAAAGTTTTGTGAAGAGTAAAACCAGAATATGGTTACTATATGCATTTTACCTTCTGCTGAAATTAATTTTGTGTAAGATTGGTAAATGTTTTAGTAAGCCTACTTTAATAGATACTAATTTTTATTTTATTTCCCTTTCTTTTGCTTCCTATGAAGGCAGGGGGTAGTGAGGTAAGTTCGTTTACACAAAGTCCAGGATGAAATGCATTTTAATAACTTAAGCTGCTTGGGAGAGTAGTTACACTTTCAAATAGAAGTGATGGCTTTAACTCTTTACTGTTAAATAGTTGCTTGTTAATGGCTAGAAAAGGGATAACGGACAAGGAATAAGCCCAGTTCTCAGTCTGAGTAAACATGAGTGGGTGCTACATAGAGTGTTTGGGAGGAGGCGATCCAGTCTCATCCTCTTTTCCTTAATACTCTGGAGTGGCTAAGGAACAGCTTGACTTAAGTAGCTATAGTGAGAGAGCTTGCCTAACTTCTTGTGGCCTTCTGTAAGACTCTGTCACAGTGTTGGTGTAGAGGTCCCACATGGAATAAAAAGAGCAGGGAGCATGTTGCAGAGATGCCTGAAGTGGCTATACGAGCAATATGACCATGTCTGCACCACTTGTGTTGGAGCTAATAAAGTTTCAGGGACGAAAGGAGCATTGACTTGGCTGCAGTATTTTACCAATCCACCTCTGCTGCTTAAGGATCTGAGCTGCTAGGCCCACATAACATTCATATGTCATGCAGAGTCACTAGCTTAGGTGCCCGCATTAGGTAATGAGTTTTTGCACATACTCTTTTTAGAATATATGTACTCAAAACCATGCTCTTACGTTTGTAGCAGAACAGATCCTTAGGCTTTAGGCCACCCTTCAGACTTTTAGACTGAGCTGCCAGGACACTGAGACCTACACTGGTTAAGAAAGGAGAACCCCTCTCATACCTACCTGGACCCAGTTTCAACAATGAAATCACATCCCAGTGATGACAGACAATAGAATTGTGTTATCTTGTGTATCCTTCTGCAGACAACTTGACATAATAAAGGAAGCCACTATCTTAGTCTAAATTTTAGATCATACCACTAGCAACCTTTATCAAATTAATTCTGGTTTTAGGCTTTTAAAAAAACGTGTATCTGTAAAGTCAGTGTTTCTGTATAAGTCATACAGAGCGTGTATAATTTATACAGACTTTTCTTCTGTGTTTGTTTATTCACAGGGTATTTGGGTATACCGCTCAGAGTGTGGGTAGTACACCTGTGGCATTCCATGTTAGGTGTAGGCTTGTTGTATTGACAGCCGAACATTAGAAGAGAGGTGTTTCTTGTAGTAACACTGTATTGGCATCCTTGTATTCTCAGGATCGCAGGTACACACCAGTGTAGAATGTGCTTCTGAGAATGTCTCAATGTCTCATTCATTTTGACTTCTTGTATAAAGGAGATTCCTTATCAGAAAGTATCTGGATCTCTTGTACTCTTGAGTGTAGGAAGAGTTTAATTCTCTATGGGAATGGAAATGAATACTACCAAATAATTGAACTCTAAGGCTGTGTATAAAGACTTTGAAGACAATACAAAAAATGTAGTTACTACTTAAGATGGTTCAACCTGACAGCTGAGGTGGAATTTATTCAAAACCCACCTGGATGCAGTCCTGTGCCATGTGCAGATGACCCTGCTTGAGCAGGGGGGTTGGACTGGATGATCTCCAGAGGTGCCTTCTGACCTCAACCATTCTGTGATTCTGTGAATTTGTAATCTCTATCTGAGTAGTGAAGTTCCCTCTATGTAGAAGGAATGTGATTTTTAGTATCCAGAGTATTGAATGATATAAACAATGGGAAAATATTAAAGGAAGAAGGATACTTGAAATCTCGTCTGTTTCCTAATTCTGTCCCACAGAAGCACATCTGTGAGGCCAGGACTTGTAGTCCAAGACCGTGGCCTGGATTTAGACTCCAAAATTTCTCAACTGGAAACCAAAAATTAGTTCACTAGAATTATTTTTATTGTAATATTATTAGAAAGGTTAAGTTGATCTCACTTTTTATGTTGTAAGTAGTCAGGTGATGTAGGAAATCAGAGCTTTAGGCCATTTAGTCTATCAAAAATTCAAAGACACATGACTAGGTGGGTCAAAAGCAGTGTCACTCCTTTTTGCTAAATCTCTGCAGAAAGGAATGAAAGAATCCCTAGGGTCAGAAAGGGAGAATAAGCAAAACAGGCTGCAAAACACTTTCATCTGGCGAGTACGTAACTTCTCTGTGAAGTATGGAGCATGGGATCCTGCTTTTGGTGTAGCATAATCCATTTTCTTCCCGTGGCCCTTAATTCAAAATATAAATGCAATTCCCAGAAAATGAATCTGAGCAAAGGATTATTTTTGCTCTCCAACAAAGGTCGTGTCCGGTTCTCAGTTTTCAGTTTTGCTCATAAATTACTTTTTTTCCTTGAAATAGCAGAAGTTAAAAAAAAATTGTTTCCTCTTTCACAACAGCATAGTTTTACTATGAGCAGTGTACATTTCTGTATCTTAATCATTTTTATGGCTACACATTAACTTGAGATACTTCTAGGCAGCACTGCCTTTACTTTTTCCTTAAGGACCAAAATTATTTCCCCCACTTTATCTGGGACTTTTTTGTAACAATCTTATCGAAGCAATTCGGTATTCAAAAGAAAAGAGTAAGGCAAATATTTTTGAAGCCTTAAATGATCAGGTCTGTTGTGTCTACTGCTTGAGACAATTAAAGAAGAAAATTATACATATTGTAAAGAAGGATTTAGATAGTTTGCTGCACACCAAGCTGCAGCTTGCAGGCATAACCATTTGCAGTTTCATTGCATAGTTCCCATAATTAAAAAGCAACTGGATTAGTTGGTTCTGATACTAGAGAGCATACATGACTAGAAGATGCAAGGTATAAAAGAATACAGCTGGCAATAAGTCATTCTAACATGGCCTATTGATGCTGAGAAGGAAGGGAAACTGTAGCACGGCAGTGGTAGCGTTCAGTGTTGGTTTTGGGACAGTAAGGAAAAATGTAAATGAAAGACCTACAAGACTGCTTTACCCTCAAAGCTATTTCAGCTTGCTTTTGATTGTGTATCTGAAAACCATGATTTTTATTTGCTCTTGTGGGTACCCATACAGCAGTTTTCACTTTATTGGAAGTTTTGATGTTAAAAAAGATTGCTTTAGAGACTTTCTTCCAAGTCTTAAATCAGCGTTTCTTCATTACATGGTATAATGATTTGAAACAGATGAGCAGACAGTTGTCTAGAGTTACAGTGTCTGTTGCTTCTAGGGTTTTTTTAGATGTTAGTGAGACAGGTGTTTTTTTAAAGTAAGAGATGCTAGTGCTGTACAAGTGGATATACTCAATAGAAAAATGTTGAAGCCTTAAATTTCAGGTTTGTTTTTTTGAAAAACCTGCAGATGCTGGAACTCAAGATTTCATTCAGATTCCATTGGTTTAAGGTCTGCTTGCAGTGTAGTTAAAGGCCACCTCTACTAATGATATGCCATTCTCTAATAGAAAATTACCATAGGATATCATTGACATTGTAATACTTATTTTAACTTCTATTGAAACAACAAAATGGCATTGGCTGTGAGGTAGTACTTATGTCTATAATTTGAATTATTTATAATTTCTGAATAATAACATAAAAATAATATTTTTATGTGAAAAGATGTCTATTGTGTGTCTAATGTGGTTGTGTAATAGCTTTATGGATATTCATCATCACAAAATAAATTGCAAAACTCTTTCTACCCTTTGCTAAAAGTTCTTTCCTAGTATGTTTTTCTGCTAGGTAAATTGCTCAGAAGAATAATCCATCATGGATAGTTAATTTTGAAAACACTTCTGGCTCAGGTACTCCCTGAACTGCAAATCACTGGAGGTTGGGAGAAGAGTCTGGAGAATATCACTCCATTCTTTTTCTGTTTTTATAATCCCTGAAGTGTTCACTATTTGTCACTGTCAAAGGGAGGATGCTGTGATTAATGTACCTTAGATAAGAATGGCTGTACCAAGATATCTCAAAAGTAAACAACTGGGAATTCTGGTTTGATTTTTCACCATAGATGTACCATACTAAAGATTTGAAACCAACTAAAACCATGGAGAGTTGTCTTTCACGGTCATCGCTATCCTATTTTCTTAACAAATCATTACTCAGTCCATGTGCTGAGATCTCTTGTATGGGAAGATCCCAGTGTCTTTTATCTTTTGAAAATTCTTTAGGTGCTCTCTACTCCCAGGTGCAATTCAAACCAGGCACTGTGTAAAATTGCTTCTGTATTATTTTTGCAAAATACATAACATCCTTATGTATTCATAATGGGAAGGGAACTAACAACCTATATACAAACTAGCCTTTACTGTTCCAGAAGTAAAGAATTTTTTTTTACCTGATACAGACAGTAAATAAATCTAGATTGTACATGCAAGGGAGTGAGAGACATAGAAACCTCCTGAAATGAGGCTTCTTTTATCTGAACCTCACGGTTGTCACTTTGTAATTGCTCCTGAAAGAGAAATTCAGAGATTTTATACAAACATCTTCCATATGTTTTGGATATAAATAGACGGAATACAATTGGATTTTTCTGCTTGTCAGTCTAGTGACTTGTGATATGAATGTAAATAGCACAAATTCCAAAGTTCTTTTGTAAAAAAATCAGCTTTATCCTCTCCTTTCACTCTGTCAACTTGTGTGATTTCAGAGAGAGGAGAAGCCAGAAATCAAAATGAAAAATTATCGCAAGGGACTTTCTATTCGCAGCTTCTGCAGAATAAATTAGATTACAGATTAATTTTTGAGTCAACTTATTTTTCCCCAACAGTTTTAGAAAAGAAGCAGGGCTTTTTGAGGCTAACCTTTCTGTGAATCAGTTTCTGCACATCGGAATGTACATGCTTCTGCTTTCTTTCTCTGCTTACAGTAGGAATCATTCCTAACAATTATATTCCCATGCCAACACATATTCATCATTCCCATTTAAGTGAATGGGAGTTTTCTGATCAAAAAATAGATTTACATAACGTATGACATTGTAAATAATCCTCTTGTTGTAAAAACAATTAAGCAAACCAGGAAGTCAATAATAATTATTTCTGTTAATAATTCACTGACACCTAGCTTTCAGCCAAACTTGTATAAGTAATCTTTTTCTCTTTCCCACGTGCTGCTGAAAAGAGGTTCCAGGTAATGATTTTATTTTGCTATCTAGTCCATGTTTTACTCTCATCTCTCATTTTCCTTAAAAAGCCATCTATCATGTTGGGTGCTATACCATGCACCTGTCAGTCTTCAGAATATTTCTATATTACAAATTTTAAATTTATATATATATTCATTGTAGTTCTATACAATAAGCTAGATATTTGTTTACCTACCAATATAAAATTAACTACATGGACCATTAAACTTGCCTATGTTTTATAAGAAAATATTCTAAAAGAATATTTATTAAAATACAGAGATTAGCATTCTCTCCAATCCCTAGTGCACAGCTGTCCACCTCAAAGGCAGATGGTTTTACCTTTGATGGGACAGTCTTATCTGACATGTCAAGGTGTACCATGTTGCTAAATTATTTTATTGTTAGATTACCTATATCCACATTAGTGCATACAAAATGGCACTTACTACTCATAGGACACATGAAAATAATTATGACCAATTGTTGTCAAGAAGCAGTATTTTAAAACTACCATGTTTCATTACCTTCTAAAGGAAATCAAGCCTCTAAAGTTTCACAAGTGTCTTTGAAAATCTTACCAAGAGTACATGGAAGGAACTCCTTACTTTTAAAATTAATTCTCTACTTCATGCTTGACAACACCTTTTGGGCAGTGAAAGTTGCTTCATGCAGAAAGCTAGCATAAAATCAATTGCTAAGTTTTCCACAGGTCACCCAAAGTATGAGGTGCAGCTATGGTGACCTTCAGAGGAAGGGGCTTTTTCTTTTCTACCAACAGCTGTAACTTGTTCTATGAAATCATGCTTGAAATAACACATTTCTATAGCGGAAATAAATGTTCTAACTGACATTGACATAAGTTACCACGGAATCCAAAGAATTGATGGCAGTTTACATTGAACCACAGAAGACCATCCCTTGTTCTGTTAATAACTTTAGAAACCCAGAAACAATAATAAAAATAGGGAGGGAAATAGGGCATCATACAAGACAACATGGGTAGCAGCATAAATAATATTGAAATTATGTCTAAAACCATGAAAAAGGGATTTCTTTTTTTTAGAGGCTACTTCAAAATGATTGTATTCCATTTTTATGGTCTCATAACAAGAAATATTCAAGTACATACATACTAATTCTGGTTTTATGTTGAAAATAAAGTGCCGATATTAAGGTATTTCCCTTATGATAGATGGCTGGAACTCTCCTTTGCCATGTTCAAACTGACCCCATCCATATGTGCATTCACCCCAAAATGTTACTCTTGCTCTCCTTCCCATCTCTTGCACACAATTTTTGAGCATGCAGCCAGTTACACACGCAGGTACGTGACCACTGTGTGTTGTGTATGCCATTAGTCACTTTCCTGCACATTAAATAGCAAATGAAAAATATCTTCAGGTTTTGCACCTTTAAAACAAGCACTTGGAAAGCATTTTCTGATGTCCTTCAATATTCCTGCTTTTACATGCACAAGTTGTCATCTTGAAAATTAATTGTGAAAAAAATACATACATGCTTATAGCTTGTGTTCCAGTTCCACTGCTCTGAATCAATATAGAGTTAGCCTTTCAGAGATGAGTACTTGGATAAATTGTGTAGGAGATGTGTGAGATAATAAAGCTGAGTATAAGTTGTCAAGTTTTATTGACCAATGTACATTCACTTTATTCTTTTGTATGGTAATGTACAAATGTAAATGTACTCTAATGACTGGCTAAGGGTGGATATCAACCTATATTTGTGTCTGTTTATCTGTATAGCTCTTAAGGATAGATGGTCTTTTCAAGTGGTTGTACAATGTGTGATTGTTTTCTCTCTTCTCCCATTCTATCACAAGGGATTAGCAGACAGCAAATGTTATAAAAATGCCACAGTCTAGATCCAAGCAGCAGAGAAATCTTCATTTCCAGTCAGTTCAGTTCCATTAACATAGACCTGTGCCAGAACCATGTCCTTTTAGTTTTTACTGCTTTCATGAAACTTCAGATACGCTGTCTTCCTCTAATTATTTTTTCTGCTTTTTTTTTTTTTTTACTAACTTTTTCCTCTGTCTTTCAGAGACATAAATAAAATAAGGGGGATGGGGAGGTGGGAAAAAAGGAAAGAAGTGAGACTTGAGTGCTGTGTGTCGAATGTGAGAGTGGCAAGTGGAAGCAGGGGTCTTTATGCTGTGTTTTATCAATTTGTAGAGGAGCAGTAATAAGACTGTTGCTGGATTGTCCATGACAAATCAGAAATTAAAAATATAAAATATTTGGAAGCATGCTGGAGTGAGCAGGAGGTGGACTGGTCAGTTTCAAAGTAATACAGAAATTTGTGCAAGATTGCTAGATCTAGAATCTGACATTCCTGTCCCATACGCTGGCTGCAATGTAATCTAAAGGAAGCTACATTTAAAGATTTTCTTGCTGTCTAGAAAGCATCAGAAACTGTGCTTCTCTCTCAGCCAGGAAGGCTCTCTGGAACTGTAGGGGGAGTATATATTTTTCTAGTTTCCTTTCTTCAAGAAGGTTTGCATTTTTTTCTGCTGGTGTACGCGTAGGCTGGTAATAGTATCTTGGGTGTTGATGCTTCACAGCTGAGTAAGGTGGCATTGTGAGTTTCTTTTTAGTCTTTAATATGTCATTGGCAGCTGGATTTCTTCTTCTCCAGAAGCCTTTTTGAGTTCTACAACATGCCAGTAGAAGCAGCATGCACAACAAATAGCATGCCAGTCTCCCATTTATGCAGTACTCCCTGTTGTACTTGATGTTTGATTTAAAGCTGCTGCATGGGATGAGAGAAGAGGTAATACAACAGTGGGAAAACTAGTGAACATTGGTACTATTTATTATAGGTTCCTCTTTTTCCGCCTTTCTCTCTGATTCTTGGGGAAACTAATGGTTAGGACCAACAGACTTGCTGGTATACAACCTTCCAATTTTCAGCAGTTCAGCATTGTTCCTGATTTCCATATTTAAAAAGAGAAAGGGACACATTGTGTTTGCTTGATTTAAAAACAGATTTAAAGTTAACATTACGTAAGTGGCTTTTAAGGAACCTCTTTTGCGTAAGTGTTTTTCAAGGAACTTCTTGCATTTATAAGTGTTTTCCTAGTTACCTAATAAATAAGCAACAATTATGGAGGTATCAAAGAAATTAAGGAATTTCAATTATAACTCAAAGTTATAAACTGTACGTAGGAAAAAAATAGGTTGACAGCTCTTAATATAATTAACCTGAATCAAGCAATGGCAATGACTATAGTTCTTAGGCATAAAATAATAGGGTATGAATAATCCTGGGTATGTACAATTCATTTAACTTGTTAATCCTGTTCATTCTTAATGGACTTTTGATTGTACAGGCCAAGAGCTGGTTGTTATTTTGCTTTTTAGCTTCAAAGATTGTAAGCACTTCTTTTTTTCAGTTGTAAGCAGTACTTATATTCATATGTAAAAAAACACCACTCACTCCAAAACCCAAACAAAGCTTTGTGAATATTTTAGGAGGTCAGTGTGACCATTTCAAAAAAAAGATATTGGAAGAAAAAAGTTGTTCTTTATGAGAGAAGAAGGAATCTTAATGTAAATTTACTTCAGAAGTTTTTTGAAGCTTTCTGACCCCCCCCCCCCCCCCCCCCCAACAAATTTTAGTTGGAGCTGGGCTGTATTATTTCATTTCATTAGTTTGATGTATTTCGCTTCATTTACTTGAATAAATAATGGCAGGTTTTTATTCTCTGTATCACTGAAGTGCTTTCAGAAGGCCCATTCCCCATACAGGATCTATGCCTTTCAGTTTTTGTTCATGTATTTCAGTAGTTTTACTTGTTTGGATTTGATTCAATTTGAGTAGCACACAGTGATAAGAAGGCTTCCGTGGCATCGGGAGATACCTGTTACTTCTTGATCAGGGTATTTGTAACTGAGATTGCTCATCTACTGTGAATGTGGGGAACAAATATAGTCAAAGATTTTTTTCCTCTGCAAAACTTCAGATGACATCTCTCCATATGTATTTAATACGATAAACATTGTGACCTTTTGGGGTTGGGGTTTTTTTTAGGAATTTCTAAGTAGAAGGGTAGTTTCTTTATTTTTTAAGGTTAAAAAGTGAGAATTTTAATCATACCTAGCAATGCTGTTGTTGTAATATGACAGGCTAGATGAGACGATGCTAGGAGTCAGCAGTGATAGGACAGAAGAGACAAAAGGACCTGGAAAACAGCTGGGGAGGCTGGCAATTTCATATCAAGTACAAGACCTGAAGACCTGGAAAGACCTGGTTGAGAGACAGTAGTGATTCAAGAGTGGTCATGAAATTGGATGCTGGGGCTGCTGACAGAAATCAGATGTATTCCTTGCTTCCTGTACTGGCCAACATGCTTGTATAGATAATGAGGGCAACCCAGACCATGCTTGGTTTGCTTTTCCTCCTCTTTTCCAAATGTTAGGAGAATACTTTCTCGCCTTCACAGAATAATGGACAGGATGCTATGGCTGTGAGCTAGGTGCCGGCTATAACTGAAAAAGAAATTCAAATGCCTTGTTTTTCTGTCTTGAGGTGTATGTGAATTCCTTCTAGCTGGAGACCTCAGAGAGGAAAAAAAGGTCTGTAACTGAGGACCTTTGAGAATGAAGTCTGGGGGCACATTCCCACCAGACATATTTCAAGCAGGACTAAAAGAGTGTATTTTAATGTTGCTATCTTTTCATATTTGTCTCTGAGCTGAGACCTTTAGTGCATGTCCACATTGGACTCCTTTTCTGACCTGCATTGCTATATATTGTAGCTGTCCCCAGATTTTCCCTTTACTGACAGTGTATTAGAAGTCTGTTTTCCAAGAGTAAGAATTTCGGAGTAGCAAAAAACAAGTGTTAGGCTGCCATTCATTGTGAAGTTATAGAAGTCTTTCTTCATACTTCAATTAGTGTTCTCTGTTTTAATTTGCACTTATTTATGAATTAATATGAAATACGAGCTTTAGTTACTTTTCTTCATGTCTTGCATTTTCTTTTTAACTATAAATTACTATTTCATACTTTGCCCTGATAAGTTAGTTTAATACAGCTCATATTCCCTCCCTGTGAAAAAACTCATTGTATTTGTTAACTGTCCAATGTAAAAGTAGCAATATTTCTTTTTAGATCTGGATTTGAATTTTCTATTATAAAGATTTTATATTTCATAAAATATGAAGTTATGATGCTGAATTAAATACTTCAGGTACCTCACTCTGGCCCTGTCTAACACAATACCAAGTTTTAATAAACTTTATCATGTTTGGATGATCCAGGCATCCAACAGACTTTTCTACCAGACAGAAATTTTTCATCATCTGTTTTTCTTTTGTAATTTTTTTTTCCATAGGTACTTTACAGGCTTCTAAGCATAGAGGAAGTAACTGAAGTATCTCAGAACACAGTTTGTAGGTCCAGTAAAATTTGCATTATAATAGGAGAAAATATTTTGATTGGTGATATGACGTCCATCTATAAATTGTTCTTAAATTTGGCAGGGAAAATAGAGGAAAAAAAGCCGGAAAATGTAGTTCAAAATATACAGTGTACAAACAAATCATAGTCTATTGTTCTTAGAAAAGGCATGCTGATTATTTTGCATCACAGTCATCATTCAAGAGCAGAGATGGAATTAACAGTACTTCATACTAAAAAGGGAATATGAAAGAGGGCTGACCTGTTGCTTTATGTGTGATATTAGTTTGTCACACTGCCTACTGGGTTAAATTATCTGGATTTCATTCAATCTATATGTAGAATTTGGTTTTAAATTATTTGTTCCTCCTAAGGATCAAAGTTACAGGTTTCTTTTCATGTCCACATGTGCCGTATATATAGAATCAGTAACCAATGCTCCTGCAAATGACTAGAAATAATTACATCGTTCTGATCAATAAAACTTATTCGTTAGTATGTTTCCTTGTGTATGAACTGCTGAACATAATCTGAAAGATATGTTACAGCTATTTATCAAATATACCTGTTTGAGATTTCTTAATTCAGTCTATTCAGAACAGTGGAACATAAGTGATGGCTGATATTCATGCATTTGCATGGTGATGATTTGCTTCCAACTAAGTGTTGATCAATAACTCATTTCTGTTGATGTGAGAGTGAATGGGCAGGTGTACCTGGGGTTCTTTACAAACAATTACAAAAACAGGAAAAGTTAGGGCCTACTGAAGGCATGTCAGAACAGGAATTATTATCTCAAGTATTTAGGGTAATCAGGTAAGCCTTTAAAGTTTGTCCAATAAAAATTGCTACAGAGAAGATGGAAGTGCCTTAAGAATATAGCATGAAAAAGCTAAGAGTACTATATCAGTGGTCATTCATTGTAAAACCAGCTTTTCCATTGACCTTAGATCGTTGAAGAATTGTTGGAAAGCATGTTAAACAAAGGTGGGATTTGGGTTTTTTTTCCTTTGACAGAGGTATTTCTTTTAAAGATGAATACAAGTATCAGTTAAGCAGGATAGGGCTGTAAGTTTCCCATATGCAGTAGCAAGTTGGAAGATACTGTGTTAGTATGGAATGGGTGACGGACAGCCTTCTCTTATTCACAGTTCTTTATTTCAGACCACCAGTTAGTAGGGCATTGCCACAGCCGGAGAAACTTCAAACAAATAATGTTGGGAAAAAAAAGAGACCTATAGAGGTAAGAAAAACATTGAACTCCTCTTCCTCTTTGGTCCTTTCAGGATTTTTTTTGCCAGAAATTGACACATTTCTGGACACACTAAATGTTTGTTTCGTTTTAAATGTATCAAAGATAGAAGTACTGAATAGTGAGTAAATAGCAAAAAAAGTGGGAAAGAATTTTTTTTTAAAATCCAGAAAAGCCTGTTGTTACTTTTTCTTGCAAATGAAATGGAGCACAACTGAAATCTTAGTAACAATAGAAGTGTATAGAAAGCAATATGTCCTGTGCAGATAACTGGATTACTAATGGGTGTATTATCGCTAATAAAACTAAGCATCTTTTACTGCAGATTTTTTAAAAATTAATTTTTAAACTTTGTTTAAAATTCATTATTGTTAACAGTTTTAAAAATAAAATAGTTTTTAAAAATCTATTAATGGTGCCGTTAGTTTGGGCACCTGGGGTATTTTTCATTACATGGCCAATGCAAATAAATATACTCACTTTTGATTAATCTAAAGTGGAAATTTCATCTAACCTTGAAAAATGTCATTCTTCATAACAACGGAAATGTTTTCTATGTTATGAAGCAAAATGGTTGGTGTAGTGTAAGAAATGGCCTTTTGCTGTCAGTGTTCTAGAAGTTTTAGGCTGTAGTTCAGCTTTCTTAATTGCCAGCTGAAATTAAATTGTGGACCAGTGTGTGTCATTCTCTGTTTCTTAGTATCTTCTGCATCAAAAGAGCTGTGTTCTTCTTGGCTCACTGTATTTATTTATTTATATGCATGTGTATGAGCATCTCTTTCTGTGTATACAAACGTGTGTGTATACACATAAATATTCTACAGCATCCACCAAACGGAGATGACAGGATGACATGACTGTGTGTGATAAGAATGAGCCGCAACATAAGCAGAAAGGGAAGGCAGGATCTCAGTTTCTGCTGGTTTGAGACATCATTAAACTCCTTTTCCATTACTGCATAAGGACATATTTGAAAAATAAAATCCTGGAAAAGATTGTGAAATTCATAATTGCTTTAAGGTTTTGGGTATCTAATGCATGTAAGTATCTTTTTTAGGACCTAATTTTGGAGCTGGTATTTGGGTACCGAGGCAAGGACTGCAGAAACAATGTGCACTATTTGAATGACGGTGCTGATGTAATATATCATACTGCATCTGTTGGGATCTTGTATAATGTGGCAACAGGTAGGAGAAAACCCACTTGAGGAAAAATGTTTCTTCACACACATGGAGTTACAGTTTATGAAGTAACTGGCATGCTTTAAACCTTATGAAAGTATGTGGGAAAGCTATTATTATTTGTTGCTGAAAATTCAGTCTGTAGAGATGGTATGTAGCAGCTGCATAAGCACACTAACTATATTGAAATGTTTCTGGTGACAGTTTTGAAGGAAGTAAAGATTTGATTATTTCTTTCTGAAATTTGCTTGTTAAAGTGATCACAGAAACTAAAACTGCTGAACAGTGGGGTCATTATAGTTTAATGTTTTTTCTGTGACTAAGTTAGTTATTTATTATTTGGTTTATTTTTCAGTTCTCCATATCACATACATTTATTCCCAATAACCAGTATAGTTTAGATAACTTAGACCTTTTAGAGAATAACACAATGTAATTTGTTTCTGTAATGTTTAGGCACCTTAATGTAGAAAACTTGAAGGAATAGTTCAGTTATTGGGTGCTGTATGTTAAATTTGAGATAAAAAATGAGAGGTTTCTTTTTCCTGGTTTTAAGCCTCAAACTGCAACATCACCATAATGCTGTTCTCTAACAAATATAACATTTGTAAACATTAAGCATGTTGATGGGTGTATAAATGTTTTAATTAAAGTTGGACTTTTTTTTTTAGGCTGTCAGTCTTTTTACCAAGAACACAATGATGATATTTTGTGCCTCACTGTAAATCAACACCCCAAGTTTACCAACATAGTGGCAACTGGCCAAGTAGGTATGTTTGTATTTTTGTGAAAAGAAATTAACATAAGAGCATGCAATTAGGGCCTTGTGAGTTCATGATAAATCACAAAAATATTTTATTATGCTATCTCCGTTTGTATGAGTGTTACTCAGTTACCTGTCCTCTTTGTATGTTTCTTTGAGTGTAATTTAATAAAGTTGGAACAAAAAACATTGAGGCATGAAAGAAGATTAAGCTTATCTTTTGTTTGGAGTGTTATCAAAAATATTTTTTTAGAAATCTTAAGCCCCATTAAATTAGTCTGGTTTTATTTAACTATTAGCTTGTGTTAGGACTTGCAAAGAGTTGTAGCCCTTCCAAAGAAGCTTAATTGAGCTATCCTTCATTTCTGTATGGACTAAACCCAGAATTCTTAACGTCACTTTATGTAGGTTATCACTTTATGTAGGTTTTATCTCATCAGGCAGATTTATAATACTTATTTGGTGTTTGATAATACATAGTTGTAATATTTTAGGCAGAACCAAAACCCTAGTCATGCTTCCCTACAGGTAAAATTAGATTTGGCCAGAAAATATGTATGTTTCATAGATACATTAAAATTGATGTATGAACTAACCAGGCTAAAAAATAGAAGAAAAAGTAAAAGAACCATTGTGCATCTGCATAGGTGAACTAATACTGCTATTTCTAAGTTTTTATAGTGCTACAGCCCAATTTTCGTACCTTCAGTTGTTTCTCAGCAGATTCAAGACCACATTGTTTTCCTTAGTGCATAGAATACAAAAAAACCCTTAGGTTTTTTTAGCCAGAATAACTTTTTTTTTTCCCCTGCAGGTTTGTTTTAGATCTTTCATCTAAATATAGTCAGTTTGTCAGAGTTTATTTTGGATTTTTAGGTGTATGTCCCATTAAAATTGACTCATTGACAGTAGTAACTGCTTAGCTATAATAGCTTCATTTCTTGGTGAGTTTCTTGCTTCACATCAGTTTAAATAAATCATTAATGGAAGTTATTTAAATGGAAAAAATTATCAGCAGATTTTTGCCTGTAGTTTGATTGCAAAGAACATTTACAGGAATTACAGACCTTTTACTGTCCTCAGGAATTTGCTTTTTCAGGGTATTTCTCAGGATGGCCCTGTTTGCCTTTCCATGTGTAGGAATAATGTGAAAATTAGTTCTTTGCATGGATTTTTGTCAGTGTTGATCTTACCCAGAAAGAATCATAGGACCCGTAATGCTTTTTTATTTCATAATAATTTCTGCATCAACTAGTGGTAGAACAATTTTAACTGCTTTATAATGTGGATTAAGGCATACAGTCAGGAGCAGATGACACTTAAAAATTAAACTATAAAACATATTTAAGGAGAGAATTAAATCTGAAAAATGAGCTGGAAGCAAAATGTCTTCAAAGACTTATTTTTAGATTCTGAACAGATGTTAGGGAGTACATCCTCCATAAGGAACGTACTTGACTGCTGCTACTTTTCCTACTGATATGACTGGCACAAACATAGGTTCACCATCATGATTTAAATCTTCAAAATATTTACAGAAACATAATTTCAAGTATTTTTAAACAGTAATGCTGTTATGTAGTGTCTCGGTAATACTTCCCAATACCTGAACCTTTGTAGTCCTGATTTCTTAATATTCCTACAGAAGAACATTGGGTGTATTTGCTGCTTGTCAGATTCAAACATTACTTCTCAGCAGAATAACAAGCAGCATTTTTTTCACTTTATTTGTTAAAATATCAGTAACATGTGAAAGATACTTTTCTTTAGTTCAGCAGAGCGAGACCTAACATACACCAAAACCAGATTTTTGTGTTGTAACTCAAAATAGAAATCAAAATATATGCACTCTACATATTTTTATTTCTGATGTGACTGCCTTTCATCAGTAATTGTTCATCTTTAACACTAAAAGCAGTATTGGTGCTGCTGCAATGCAAAGAGATGACATCAAGATGTGTGTTAAGAAATTACACTAAATGTGGCTTATATTTTCTTTAGCACTTATCTTGTTTCTGGTCTAATTATTTTTCTGCTGCTTTTCCATTACAGGAGACTCAGCAGATATGTCAGGTAAGGGAAATAAAATTTTAACATCTTCAGGTGTAGTTAGCCTAACTAGTAGCTCTCTACAGCTTGATAGAGCAATAAGTGACTTGAATTCATTTTTAGATTATTAAACATGTATCAGTCATATTACTGTCAGCACGGAATATAAACCACAACAGCTCAGCAAATAGTAAATATAGAAAAAAATAAAATGTTAGAACACATGTAAAAGCTACTTCTGTTGTAACATATTCCCTTCTTGGTGCCCAGTGATTAGTGAGTTCTAATACATACTGCTACTGTAGCGTTCCTATGTACGCTTGCAGGTTTTATAGACATGTTGGGGCTGACAATTAACATTTGTTTTAGTCACTCAACTGAGTATCATTTTAAATATGCATTTCTAAAGTAAATTCCATTGAGGAGGCCTAGGTGACTGAGTGAAAAAAAAATCACCTTTCACATTTGTGTATGATTGTCATGCAGTTATTACCACTATCCAAATTGCTTGTTATGTCAGTTTAATTTTTTCTGTATCATTTTGGGTCTGTTTGACAGTCTTGAACTGAGATATTTTTTATTAATATGTTGTTTTTTCAAGTGTAATCTTAAAAATTCATCACCATCATGTGTGAGTTCATGGTTGAGCAGCCATAATTGTCTTGTGACACACCTTCAGAGATGCATAAATGTGTGTTCTTGTGTACCTAGAAAGTATAATTATCTTCATGTGGATCTAAAGCTTGTTCAGTAAAGAACAAATGTACAATGGCATTTTTAATGTGTGTTGACTTCTTTTAAATATGCCAAATTGTGCTTGCTCTAAGGATGGGAGGAAGAATATAGGTACCTTTTGCCACACTTTTAAACTGTGTAAAAGAAGCAGTGATGATATGGTTGTTTATATGAAAGAACATCTCTAGTCCTGCATATAATGCCTGGAGACTTTCCCTCTCTCACTTGCCATCTTCCTGCTGCAACTTTAGTTTGAGCTTGTGTATATTACTATATTCTGCTGTCACTGCCTGAAAACAGCACTCTTTATTTTTTTCTTCTTTATGGAACCATTAGTCTGGAATCCAAGCTGCTGCCTGCCTTCATTAGAAAGTTGCACAGTTTCACTTCAAATTTATCGATGACTATTTGGCACCTTTCTTACAGACAACTTTTGCTTTTCTAGTTCCAATTTTCTGTTGTCTACAGTGATGCAGGGATTCTTGAAGCGTTAATATTTGTAATAGGCTGGAATGGCAAATTAAGAGTCATGATGACTTGACATAGATTTGCTTCGTCTTACTGAAGATATTTTTTGTCCTGCCAGCCCATGGTAGCTTTATCTAACTCCTCCCAGGAGGAGATGACACCTTGGAAACATCTCTCTTGTGAGAGCAGATGTTGAGCACCTGGAGTACTCCACAAGCAGGATGCAAGGTCAGGTCAGAGACTTTCAGAACACCATCAAGTAGGAGGACTCAAGAGTCCACGTTCTCTGTCCTGCAAGTCTTGGTCTGAAAGATTTTGTCAGCGCTTATTCATGAAATCTAGGTGGAAGTTTCTGTCTGCCACCCAAAGAATGTAGGCTGAGGTTACAGGGGAGGTGGACAGGTCAAGGGCAATACGGACTTTTACCAAGGGGAGTGCTGAAGAGGAAGTAACATTTCAGAGCCATAATAAAGCTTTCCCTTCCCTCAACTTTCCATAAGGGACTGGAGACCTGCCAGTTGTTGCCAGCCCCTGGCCTTTCTATTTTAACGGTATGTCTATATTGTGCTGTAATACCTCTCAAAAGGTGATGATAACAGAATGTTGGTGCCATGAGAGGAAATTCCAATGTGAAACAGAAGAAATTAGTAAGATTGTTCTAAAGACTGTTTTGGGACAGATGTGGAATTGTGCTCAAAAAACCCTAGATTCATGTTGCTAAAATTTTACCTAGGTCCCTGTGCCTACTGTTTCCCATCATATGGATGCCTTTGAGGGACTAGATTTAGCTGATTGGAAGCACAAAGCATGGAGCTGAAACAGAATTTAGTTTATGTGAACCTGGGTCTACAACAATAACTAGTAACCTCCAGACTCTGCAGTCAGCTTTACTAGACATCAGAAGTAAAGAAGTTTGAGAATCTTACTATCCTGGAAATGCCCTAGGTGCTCTTCAGAGATTGCAAACTATACATAGATCACAAGATCTTTGGAGAAGGCATTGCATTTGGAAAAAAAACTAGCTGTCCTCAGAACAGAAATAATCACATACATTATTAGCATGGAAAGATGGTTCTTACTGCAAAGAGCTTGCAGTCTAAACAATGCAAACTAAATTAAATACCCGAGTTCTTCTACATCAGTAAGCAAGCTGATTATTCAGCTGAAGTTCTCCTAAGAGAGCATGCATTTCAGACAGATGGCCATTTTGTAGAAAAGGAGATTTTGGCCTTGCACTGTAAACTAATTTCTCTGTACATATCAGTTGTCCAAAAGCCCCATGTAGAAATTACATTCCTGATGATCCACTCAGTATTTATGAAGGGTTTTGAGTTAGCATGCTGAACTAAGTTTTACTAGGAGATAAACAGAAGACAGCTTGCCTTCAGAGCTTCTGCTGGGCTTCAGAAGTCCAGTAACAGGATAAGCAAAGTTTTCTTCTCCAGTAGGGTAACGAGGCCAACTTCTTAGTCCTACTTAGTGAACCTGTTTGCCATAAATTGGTTTCCAAAGGGAGGCCAAAATCTCCTTTTCTTTCTTTCTTTTTTTTTTTCTGTCTGACCAGAACAATTTTATTTGTCTTATTAAAAAAAATTTGACTGCTTCAATACGCAAATCATTAGATGTTTTCAAAACTAATGTACTGATGACATGTTTTTATATTTGTGTAGCTACAGCTCCTTCTATTCATGTGTGGGATGCAATGAACAAACAGACACTGTCAGTACTGCGGTGCTACCATTCAAAGGGCGTTTGCTCAGTCAGTTTCAGTGCCACTGGCAAACTGCTGCTCTCCATAGGGCTGGATCCCGAACATACCATTACCATTTGGAAGTGGCAGGAAGGTAGGAAAGTGGTTGGTTTTGTAGAATTTCTTATATTGTTAGAGGTATGTTTGCTTGAATGAAGAGCAATTGTAACAGAATTATCAGCAGATTTAAAATTATTACAATAAATGCTGTGCACTATGTACTGTACAAGAAGAGGTAAAAATAAACGTACTTACCCATTGTAGTAACTGCTAAATATATCTCACTTGGAACTGTTGTGTAAGGAACAAAATAGTTCGCTGATTTCCAGTTAGAATAAATAAAGAAAATAGTAATTTCTTATTATTATTTCATTCATTTCTTTGCTGCTCAGTAAAAACTCGTTATAAAATCTTTTTTGCTCCCAGAAGAAATTTTCTATTCTTCTCTATTCTTATTCTTCTCTAAAGTCTGATTACTGACTAGGTTGTCAGAATTGCAGAAATGTGATGACAGTGCAGCTCCTCTGTGCAGCTATGTGTTGGTGTCTTAAGCTATGCTACATATTTTCTGATTGGCTTTTATCTGAGTTCAGGATTCAGGGTATAGCCATTTGGTCAGCTCCCTTCCTCATCTCCTTTGTCTGGCAAAGCCATGCCCAGATCATGAAACCAATTCTCTAGTATTAGGGTTTTTTTTCATCTCTCTTTGGAGCTTTCCACTGATGAGCTAGTATCCCTCAGAAGTTTCAAGATCACCTATCAAGTTAATAAAAAGTGATCCTTCACAGCTTCTCCACTAGATCCTGTGGAGCTGGACTCACTGTCAAATGTGTATTTGTACAATCTTAAGTAGTATGAAGGATGTATGGCAAAAGCCCATGCACCAGTTCACTGCCATTTCAGTCAGAACATGCCTGTGCTTGTTTTTAAGAGTTGATACAGATTTAAAACGGCAGCTAAGGATCCAGACCGAGGAATCTTTACAGGGGTCAAAATGTCTGATTTTAACACCTCTGAAGAGAGTGGATAAGCATTACCTTTGAATCTAATATGGTATGTTACAAAGTCAGTTTCTGCATTTTCTGCAAAAAGCAGAAAGTTTTCTCACTTTGGGCAAAATTTGCAGAGGAGTCATTCATTAGTCTTTTGTAATTTGTCCAGAGTTTGGGGTTTTCAGAGGAGTCATAGGAATTTAAGAGGAGATGGAAACTTACTTGGATCTGAGCTCCTCTTTTATGTTCCTGAGGAAACTAAATATATA
>NW_010139049.1:0-2269 GCF_000699245.1 Pterocles gutturalis
ACAGCTGTCCAGAAGAGGCCATCCAAGAAAGGCGTCACTGTAGTTGCTGTAGTGACACAAGAAGGTAATCAGCAGTCTCCCAGACATAGAAGAACTGAGATCACCTCCCTTGACCCTAGTGAGGGGACTTCTGGTCTGGCACTGAAAGAGTCAGACAGCGAATACTCTGATGAGAAACAGCAATAGAGGGTCCCTGCCTTCAGCCAGGAGGAGGAAGGGGATGATCGAGTGTACTGGACTGTGTGGATTCAATGGCCTGGCACATCAAACCCAACAGAAGTATAAGGCCTTGGTAGACACTGGTGCCCAGTGTACACTGGTGCCATCTGGGTACAGGGGGACAGAACCCAAGGGATGATCGAGTGTACTGGACTGTGTGGGTTCAATGGCCTGGCACATCAAACCCAACAGAAGTAGAAGGCCTTGGTAGACACTGGTGCCCAGTGTACACTGGTGCCATCTGGGTACAGGGGCACAGAACCCATCTGGATCTCCAGAGTGACAGGGAGATGCCAAGAATTGTCCCTGTTGGAGGCTGAGGTGAGCTTAACAGGGGACAAGTGGCAGAAGCCCTGGCCTCTCAGAAAATCCCTTCACAGTGGGATTGCTGCGAGTTGAAGAACAGCAGGTGCCAATCGCTACCAGGACAGTGCACCAGTGGCAATACCACACAAACTCAGACTCCCTGGCTCCCATCCATGAACTGATTCATCAACTGGGGAGCCAAGGAGTCATCATCAAGACTCACTCACCCTTTAATAGTCCCATATGGCCAGTGCAGAAGTCTGATGGAGAGTTGAAGTTAACAGTAGGCTATTGTGGCCTGAACTGAGTGCTGCAGTACCAGACATGCTAGAGCTCCAATATGAATGAGAGTTTAAGGAAGCTAAGTGGTATGCCATGATTGATATTGCCAATGCATTTTTCTCAGTTCTTTTGGCAGCTGAGTGCAGGCCAATTTGCTTTCACATAGATGGGTGTCCAATACACCTGGAATTGACTGCCCCAGAGGAAGCAGAGAATAAAATGTTTTCCTTTGGTTCCATGTGTGGCCTTGACTTTTTGCTTTATTAAACTGCCTTTATCTTGACCCATGAGTTTTTACATTGTATTTTCTTCTCCCTTGTCCTGCTAAGGAGGGGAGTGATAAAGCGGCTTGGTGGGCACCTGGCATCCAGCCAAGGTTAACCCATCACAGTGGGTCTCCTGCACTCACCTAGTCCTGGGTAGCGTTATAGTCGGGAGATGGACCACAGAGCTTATTCAAATATAAACTTCACATAATGTTTAAAAGTGAGCAGGTAAAAACTAACAACTTGTAGAAGTCAAAAGTTGAAAACAGACCTTCAGCTACTGGGTGTTAGCTATCAGTGGAGAAGATGAGAGGACTTGTATACTACTGAGAAAGAGTGAGGATGTACCACAAGAGACCCTATTGTTCTGCTCATCCAGGGTCTAGGCAGTCCTCAGGGTTTCTTAAGCACTAGGACACTTATGGTGAGCTCCGAACAGCTCCAATGCCAGAGTACTTGTCCTGGCTTTAACCTGCTACAGAGATGGTCTTAGTCATATACTCATTAGAAAATGTGCTTTCATCCCTTGCGGTAATACACAGATGAGCAGTTGCTATGGGGCTTTAAAGTGCCTCTCCCTGGTCCCCAGATTTGTCCTTAGGTGTGTCAGCAGGGAGGAATACATATACTGACACATCCACCCAGGAGGCACAGCGGTGCAGAGCAGCCAGTGCCCTTACTGCCAGGAGTGGGTTGGATGCATTTCCACCCTGAAACACTTGTCCCCAGAGCACTTCATACCTCCTGTCCTTCTTTTTTACCACATCCAGTAAAGATGAGAAATGGGTATGCATCATGCCCTTCCAGCTCCTGGATTCCTCCAGAGGAAAGTTTTGGCACATGGGTAGAGAGGGAGTCAGGTCACACTGCTGGCCAGGTTGATGGGGTGTACTGCAGGGTGTATCTGCCAATGCAGTTTGGGTTTAGCCAACGTCTGGCATCGAAACTGGGCTTCTGCTGGCCTCCACAGTCCTAGTGTTGCACCTCTGCCTGTTCTACAGCTTAGCTGCTCGGGATGCCCATGAATTCTGGGAATGGTACAAGCCATCCTCTGGTATGAATAGCCACGTTTCATTCCTCTTGGAAATGAAGGAGGCAATACATTCTTGACGTTCCGTATTGTCAACTCGAAGCATGACAATTGTAAGCTGGACCTTAAAATTAGTATATTATAAATTGTTTTATTCCTTGAGCCT
>NW_010139050.1:0-14037 GCF_000699245.1 Pterocles gutturalis
GTTGGTGATGGAGAGGGAGCTGGAGGAAGGAGACAGCGGGAGGTGGCGAGGGAATAAATCATCTCATGTAACGTGTTGGTGGGATCCAGAAGGATTCATCATCTTCTCAGGGGCTTGGTGCCCAACCCCACGCCAGGTCCTTGCTTGCCGAAGCCCCAGCTGGGCTGGCCATGGCGGAGAAGCTGTGTGGTCCAGCCAGGCCCCCTCCAAACCGCCCTGGGGATGCCCTGCCGTGGGCTGAGCCCTGCCTGGAGGTGGGATGGGGATGGGTCTTGTGGTTGCACCCCCATGGCAGACCTGGGGCAAGGGTCTCAGGGAGGGGGGCTGAGGTTGGAGGGAGGTCCCAGCCTGGTCCCCAGTCAGCCCCTGGTGATGAGGCCACCAGGTGGGTGGGTGGTGGGACCAGGTCTGAGAGGAGACCAGAGCAGAAGGGAGCATGCAAAGCGAGAGGAACCCAGGGGACATCATGCTGGAGGAGGAAGGGATGGGCTGTGCTCCAGGGAGAGGTCTCCAACACCCCAGGGCATCATCCCACTGCTCCCCACTGACCGCACAGGGAGCCCGGGATGACTTGTTCACACGGGGACATCTCCAGTCTGGGGCCTCAAGGGGTTGGGATGAACCCCTGTGTCCATAAATAATGAATCCCTTTGGAAACCTGGCTCTGGCACGGTGGCCTTGGCGGATGAAGAATGGGCTGTGCAGAAGAGCAGGGGAGGCTCTTGGGTTCTCCTGCTTTAGCGCTTGGTTTTGGTCCAGGTTCACGGCCAAGGAGGAGTCAAGTTCCAGAACTGGGCCAAGACCTATGGATCCTCTCCGGAGCTGTACTTCCAGCCCACCTCGGTGGAGGAGATCCGGGAGGTAAGGAGGGTGCTTCCAGGATACCACCCGTTAGAAATAAAAAGGAGGAAAGGCCAGAAGGGGCTGTGATGCCCCAGGAGGTGACCTGTCTTCCTGAACTGCAGATGTTCTCCAGCAGATGTGTCAAACACCTAAAAGATGCAGTAAACCATCCCACCTGCCCCCAGTTGGACCTTGTTCCTTGGGCATCAGCATCTGGCATCCTTCTGGGGTCCCCTGCCTGCCCCTGATGCCAAGGGGTGGGAGTCCTGTGTCCCTTTTGCACCCCAGGGATGTCCCGGGTGGGCATCATCTCTTTTGGGATGATCCCAAGGGCTGTCTTAGGAGGTGTCTGGACTCCAGGGGTGGTTTTAACCCCTGATGGTGAGGTATCCAAGTAAAGGCAATGTCAACGATGGGTGAGATTTTGGCTTGGGATGCCTTGCAATGCCTCTGGTCCCTTGGCACACGGCCTTGAGGGAGATGTTGGATGCTCAGGGCCATCTGTTGTCTCCGCAGATCCTGGATATGGCCAGGCAGCGGGGCAAGAGGGTGAAGGTAGTGGGGGGCGGACACTCTCCTTCGGACATTGCCTGCACTGACGACTTCATGATCCATATGGGGAAGATGAACAGGGTCCTCAAGGTGAGATCTGCTTCTGGGAGGTGGTGTGGTGGCCCTCAAACGTGGTGGTGGCATGTCTGTGCAGCCACTGAGGGCAGGGACCTGCCATAACCAGGGGCAGAGGTGGAAGGGTGGAGAGGCTTTCCTCTCCTCACAGCCAGGAGTTTTCCCAAACCAGACCCTGAAATGCTGGTGCAGGACCAGGGAATGTGTTTTTTTCCGGGTGTCGTGGTTTTACACAACGCAGCCGCTCGCTCACCCTCCCCTCTCCCAACTCCTGGGGATGGGGAGAGAATTGAAGGGGTGAAGGGAAAAGAGACTTGTGGGTTGAGATAAGAACAATTTAATAACTAAACTGCAATAATATTGGAAATAATTATGATAATAATAATAGTAACATATACAAATATACAAATGAGTGATACACGGTGACACTGCTCACCACCCCATGACCAAGGCTCAGCCCGTTCCCAGCTAAAAGTCCTGGAGCAGGGAGAGTCCTGAAACCACAATCCCAGAAAGGAGATAAGAGCCTGCGTGTCCGACAGACCGAGACGACCCTGAGAGAGGGGTGACCCAGAGGGAGACAACCTGGAACAAGAGAGAGAACTTCTGGGCAGCTCCTCACCTCTCCCCTGGCCATGCCGGGCACGGGATGGAACAGACCATCGGCCAGTTTGGGTCTCAGTGCCAAACCTGAGGTCGAATCCTGGGCTGGTCACTGGGGCTGTGCTCCCTCCCAGCTCCTCCTGCCCCTGCAGACACGGGCACAGCAGAGGAGCTGGAAAGTCCTCGACTGTCCTGGCAGCAGCTCTGCCCATCAGTGTGTGATCAGCTTCTCCTCAGCACAAACCCAAACAGCCTCACACCAGCTCCGTGACCTTCCCCTCTCCTCTCCCATCCCATCCTTTGCAGGTTGACAAGGAGAAGCAGCAAGCGACAGTGGAAGGTGGGGTTTTCCTCTCGGATCTGAACGTCGAGCTGAGCAAGCACGGGCTGGCCCTGGCCAAGTGAGTGGGACATGTGCGTGGGACCAGCCCTGGGTGTCCTCCAAGGTGTCCATCCTTGCCCCAGGTCAAGTGTATAGCAAAACAGAGATGTTTGAAGAGCTTTTACTGCAGAATAGGGGTGTTTAATTCAGCATCTGGTCTTCCACCAGGGTCCTGCAGACCACAGGTCAACCCTCTCCATGATGGAGTAGCTGGATCCTGCCTGGGAGCAGGAGGCTGGAGAAGGGGGAGCCTTTATCCTCACCCCAACCCTATATTCTCACTGCACCCACCAGCCTGCTCCTTTCCATGCCATGAAGGAAAACTCTGCACCCTAAAAAGAGGAGAGCACCCCTCCTGGGGATGCCTTGCATGGGGCAGAGGCTGACAGTGTGCAGGTCCTGGCAAAGGAGGCTGATGGTAGGCAAATTAGGTAGAAATGAGGTTTTGATGGCAAAGGGCAATTGTCCATTGGAGTATCCTAGCAGGAGGCATGGGACAATCTTTGCGTTGCTTTGGGATATCTGCTGAAGAGGAGGTGCCTTGCCAAGGGCTTGGAGGGAGCCACGTTCCAATTGGGTTTGGAAAAGAAATAGCCATGGAGAGCGTTCCTCACCCCCAACCAGCATTTCTCAATTTTTTTTTGCTGACCTCAGGGATGAAATTGCTGTTTCATTACAGCCTTGCTCAATATCTGCATTGGTCAGTCAATGCAAGAGATGGGTTTGGCAGAGCCCTGGCCAGGGCTGGGGTGAGGGTTCAGAGAAATAAGCCCCACTTGACCAACGGCCAATGGTGTGCACGGGGTGAGCAGGACTCCCTCCTGGAGGAGGAATCCACTGGTGGTTGCAATGGCCGTAGTCACCGTATCTGGTTCGGGGGGTCCCTGCTCCCCACCTGTTGGAAGCTGGAGCCTTCTACTGTCCCCATGTGCCCGCTTTGGCCATGGTTGGAGGGACAGACCTTGGACTGCAGAACTTATGCTTCTAGTCCTGCTCTGTAGTGATGGTTCTGGGGTAAAGCCAAGTTCCTCACCCCTTGCTCTGAATGTACATGGGAGGGATGTCTCCACTCCAATGAGTCACTCCAGGCTGATGGGGAGAGATGAGACACAGCTGAGTTGTCCATGATGACATACACCCACCACCTGCCTCTTCCTCCCCGTGGATGATGGCAGCATCCCGATAGATATGCCCCATGGAGATGCCCAACAAACCCACCCATTGCTGCAGGGTACCCTGAAGGGTGGAAAACCCTCCTCCTTGGGGCAGGGGAGCACATCCTGGGGGTCTCTGTGCATGCGGTGTAACGCCTGGCACAGTGGGCTATGCCCCAATGAGGTCCTCACCAGCCCCTTCGTCTGTCCCCAGCTTAGGAGCTGTTTCCGAGGTGGCAGCAGCTGGTGTGATTGGGACAGGGACGCACAACACCGGGATCAAGCACGGCATCCTCCCCACCCAGGTGAGACACGAGTCGGGAGCGTGACCATGCTCATGGGACATCAGCATCTTGAGAGCTTCAGGGGAGATGTCCCATCACCCGGTCTGGTGTCCCCAGCCCAGCACGTTGCAAGCAGGAGGGGTCCTGTGCCCCTGGGATGGAGGTGCTGTAGGGGACCCCCGAGTCCCCCACGCCCACTGGGACCTCCTCATCTGCTGGGCAAAGCGTGATCCAGCCCAAAACTCCTCTGTTCCTGGGCTTTGTGGTCTTATAATCTGATGAATAAGATCTGTATCAAAGGGAAAGGAGATGTTCTTGTCTTGGAGCACCCCAAAACCAAATCTCTCCAGGGCCGAGGTCTATTTTTACCTGGACAGATATAAAAACCCTCCACTCCCAGCTCAAATCCTGTACAGCAGTTCCACCCACGGTTATGGAGAAGTGACGTAATTTGAGGGAGTTTTACTCTATCTGATGGCTTTTCCTAGCATCCCCCAGAGAGAGAGGGATCCTTTCATGTTGCTACATCAAAGGTGGCAGGAGAGGGGCTGGTGGAGCCAAGCTCAGCAGAAGCACCCCATGATCATAGAATCATTAAAGTTGGAAAAGACCCTAAGGATCATCAAGTCCAACCATCAACCCAACACCCCCTAACCCACTAACCCATGTCCCCAAGCACCACATCGACACGTTTCTTGAACCCCTCCAGGGTGATGCTGGTTGTGGTATGGGGGTCTCCTGGCTCAGCCCGCAGCCGTAAGGTTTGGGGTGGATGGGAGGTCTTGGCATGGAGATGGGACACTCTGAACGCTTGCTGAAGCTTTGCTCCCCTCTTGGCAGGTCATAGCACTCACGCTGCTGACGGCCTCGGGGGAGATCCTGGAGTGCTCTGAGTCCATCAACACCGACATCTTCCAGGCTGCCCGCCTGCACCTTGGCTGCCTGGGCATTGTGCTCACCGTCACCTTCCAGTGCGTGTCCCAGTTCTACCTGCACGAGGTGGCCTTCCCCTCCACCCTCACTGAGGTAGGACCTGGGCGATGCTTTTGAACCTCCTTGGGGAGAAGCAAAGTTCTCAGTGAGGTGACACGGTTGGAGGAGGGCTGGGAAGTGGTCGTGGTCTGGTGGAAAATCCCATACGTGTGTGTAGGTCGCGCTCCTTATGCATCTTCATGGTGTGCTTCATAGAATCATAGAACCATGGAACGGTTTGGGTTGGAAGGGACCTTAAAGACCATCTAGTTCCACCCCCTGCCATGGGCATCATGCTGTTCTCAGCTGTTTTCAGCTCTGCGTCTGGCCCAGGACAGCTCAGGGGTGGCACCTCTTTCATCATCCCCACCTCTGAGCTGCTCCCAGGCTCTTCTTTTACAACTGGTCTGTACTGATGCAGATTTTTGTGTTTATCTAGCCCGAGAATCAAAGAGCTCTTTTTACTGTCCCCAACCCCACCTTCAAGCAGCCCCAGGGTGCCTCATGGCTGCGGGAGAAGGCTGGTGGCCATGGAGAGTGACCATGGGGACATGGCTGTGTCCTGCAGAGACATCCTCTGGGTCCCAGCAGAGGAGATGGGAGCTGGGAATGATCCCCAGCTCAGAAAGGCTGCGTTGGCACAGGGAATGCTGCAAACCTGACATCTTGGGGAGCAGAGGGCTCCTGCTTGGGAAAAACTCCTGGCTGGGCTGGAGTGGGAGCTGTGTGCCACCGCTGGGACCGAGGCGGGGGAGAGGAGGGTGAAAAAGCTTCTTGATGTCACCCCTGCTTCAGATTTGGGGTTGGCAAGGTGGAAGGACACCCAGAGCTGGACTATGAGACCCCTGCCAGTGTCGCTGCATCCTCCCCTCTCTGCAGCATCATCCTCGCTTCTCAGCATCCACTGTCCCCTCAGCCTGGAGGTGACAAAAATCAGCCTCCCGCCTCCAGCCGCCGTCTATCCCTTGAGTACAGTTTTAAACTGTCCCCCCTGTGGGTTTTAAACTCTTCCCCCATCTCGTGAGCAATGCCTGAGCCTGGCTGCAGGGACAGGCGAGGGAAGGACAGTGGCGGTGGGGAGCAGGGATGCTGGTGGTCCCACCGGAGCAGGGATGGAGGTTTGCCCGGAGCCATCAGCTTCATCTTCCCTGGGCTGCCTCCAAGGCTCTGGCGCAACCGCGTTGGAGATGCTGAAGGAGCTCGTGGGCATCGGCGTTGCCACCACGTCCACAGAAAATGTCACTGTGGGATGGATCAGCCCACGCCCCTGCTCCGGTTAACCCAGTGTTCGCAGGCGCCGGTGGGTCAGCGGAGGTTTGGGAGCTCCAGGCACGCATGAGTAAGCCTTAATGCAGATTGAATGCCTCCAGCTGGAGAAAATTGCCCTGGCTGGAAATTCTGGGTTGGTCCGATGAGCTGATGTGCTGCTCGGACTGAGCGAGAAGAGGGAGAGGGTTGTGCCGGTGCTGAGCCAGCGTCGCCGGAGGAGAGGAGCCGCGTCCCGCGGGGCATGGCTGTTCCCATGAGCCGCGTGCTCGCCGAGGACGTGCCGTCTCCCATCTCGCTGCCTTCTGCTGCTCGGCTAACGGGGAGCCCTGCTTTTCCAGCGACAGATGGGCCACTCCAAACAGTCCGTGAGCAGCTTGTGCTCTCGATAATAACCTGGTCCCTTCGCTCAGGGCTCTGCATCGCTCCCTGTGAAGGTTGGGTTTAACTCTTTTTTAGTTTTTGAGCTGAACTTGGGACCAGCCATGCTGGGGATGAGATGGAGTGTGATGGGTGAGACATCTCAAGGGCCAGACTGAACAAACCCCTGATCAGGATCCAACTCCAGAGTCATGCAGGGGAAAACTCCCCTTAAACCAATTGTCATGTCGCTCCTGGTCTTCTCTGTCTCGGTCTTGCCAAAGGTCCCAGTCACCCAGACCTGGGTGCATGGTGCTAGTGACGGGTCCATCTGGGACACCCTCACGGCAGGTGGAAGGTTCTCCCCTTCTGAGGAGGGTTTCTGACCTGCTCTCAGAGATCAGGATCTTCCATGCCTCTGAAGGCTTCACATGCTGTCTTCTCCTCGGCAACTTCTGTGCCATCACCCGTCCTTTCCCTGTTGTCCCCTTTTTGTGGCCACGTCCCTCCTGAAGACCACATCTCGATCTAGCCCATGAGACGGCACTTGGGTGGCCATGGAGAGCAGGAGAAGTTCGGGTCCTTGCTCAGAACAGGGCTGAGGCACTGGGAACGGTGTCTGGGATGCTGGTATGGAGATGCTCAGTGCTGGAGAGTTGGTGGCCTCCAGCCAAGCTTCCCATCCCTGGTTTCCCTCGAAAGAGGCACGAAAAACCCTTTTTTGGGGCAGAGCATCTCCTGGGCTTGCTGAGCTTAGGTTTCCACGTGGCTCTGGGACCCATGTGAGTGTGATCTGGTTCCCTCAGTGTTTTGAAGGCCCCGTGGGCATTTCTATGGAGTGATGTGAAGGAATTCTTTCTCCTGGGAACACATCAAAACCGGCTTTCCCTGTCTCTGCCGTTATATAAACTCCTTTTAATGGCTGCACGCATTTCCTTGGAGCCCTCCCGCCCTCGCAGCGCTGGGAAGTCGGATGGAGCGAGCTGTTCCGTCAGATACGTTCACTGGAAAGAGATTTCTGGATGGGGAAACTGAGGCACAAAGTCCATCAGGAGGAAGAAATCGGTGCTAGTGGAAAGGAACCTCTCCAGGAGCTTGGAGCTGCTTCAGCCACTCATTGTGTCTGTCACATTTCCTTGGAGCCCTCCTGCCCTCGCAGCGCTGGGAAGTCGGATGGAGCGAGCTGTTCCGTCAGATACGTTCACTGGAAAGAGATTTCTGGATGGGGAAACTGAGGCACAAAGTCCATCAGGAGGAAGAAATCGGTGCTAGTGGAAAGGAACCTCTCCAGGAGCTTGGAGCTGCTTCAGCCACTCATTGTGTCTGTCCTCCGCGAGGTCTGACGTCCCCGCTGGCCCATCCTCCGCAGCATCCTCATCCCTCGTCTCATTTGGGTCTCACGGGTCCGGTTCCAGCCCTGGCTAATGACAGCACAAACCTTCGTTAAGCTGGGCTCATGAAAAATAAATAGTCCTTGGCCAAAAGCAGCCGGATTTGTTGCAGGATTGATCAGAGCTGCGGCACTCGTAAAGCTGGGAGAAGCACTGCCCTTAATTTTTTAAAGGCTGAATTATTCAGTGCCCCGTGGAGGTGGCGCCAATGCCACCACGGATGGGAATTTTAAGGCATTTTTCCAGGATCTTCATTGTAATCCCTGATCCAAAGCAACCCGCTGGTCCCCATGCTGTGCCGTGGGCAGCGGGACTGACCAGGGAGGGGGACAGGGATGGGGACAGGGATGGGGACAGGGTGGTCTACACATGTCACCCGGGTCTATTCACGTGTCTGCTCCCTATAGAACATCTGCACCAGAGCAGTCGAGCACTGGAGCACTT
Organism: Pterocles gutturalis; assembly: GCF_000699245.1. NCBI lineage: Eukaryota > Metazoa > Chordata > Aves > Pterocliformes > Pteroclidae > Pterocles > Pterocles gutturalis. Next base: position 8,327 of record NW_010139050.1, read on the forward strand.
CAGGGTCTTGTTTTTCCTGGGAGATGGGAAGGGAAGGCAGAGGACTAAGGGAAACCCGCCAAGCCATTCCTCCAGCCTGCAGTGAGTCCATTCGGTTGCAGTTTCGGGGGTGATGAGGTTGTGTTTAACGGCTCGGGAGCATCTTTTGCCTGTGAATTGCCCGCTTGCTTGCTGAGCTGTGACATCCCTGGTATCCTGCAGCAGGGAGTTCCCTGCTTTCAATGCATTTAAAGACGTTTAAATGTGGGGGGAGCCCTGCCAGCTCCTTACAGCTTGGTCCTCGCCCACCCTGCCAGGCTGCTCGGACCTTCGCTGCATCCCCCAGCATCCTTCCTCAGCCCAGCTGCCAGGTTGACTTTTACACCTCCTAATCTCTCCCTTTTAGGTAGGAAACTTAAGCTCGCGTGCAGGATAAGCCTGGTGTCCTGAGCCTAAGCTGAGCTTTACCCTGCTCAGCACCATCTGCCTGGGCTGTGTTATCTCTGCCCAGCTCAGCCCAGCTTTCCCCATCCCTCGGGGCTGTTAGGAGGGTGAAACGAGAAAGCACTCTATAAATATTAATGCCATTATCAATTCTCGGTCATCGCTGTTCCTCGCCGGCTTCCCAGATCTCCGGCTTTCATGTCGAGTGGCCCAGCGAAGCGGAAGAGAATAATGGCAAGGGAGCAGGTTGCTTGAAATATTTAAGCCTGAGTTATCTAAGACATTGCAAATAATATATGTGTCAGAGGAGCCAGGCTTGGATTTGTGCTTATGTAAGACCCGCATGCTTGCTTCTCTGGCCTCGTGATTATCTTTATCGCTGGGATAAAGTCAGCGGCTCTAGCTGCTGACGATGACCAGGGACAAGGCACGGGACCAGGAGGGTTTGTTGCAGAGCTGAGGTCACCTGCAAAGTGTCCCTGGATGGTGGCGGGGATGGAGCCAGCCTCCCCTCGCCCCAGCCCTGCGGGGAGGCTGCTGAGGATGAGGATGGGTCAGACTCACGTACAATACTGCTTCCCCTGAGCTTTGCAGCTTTGGGGCTTGTATATCATCGAATCATGGAATGGTTTGGGTTGGAAGGGACCTTAAAGACCATCCGATGTAATCAGGCAATAATTTCCCCATCCAGGCAGGTCTCTGATCTGCTTCTGAACCCACGCAAACTCTTAAGCACAGCTTAGTGAGCTGGGGGATGAAGAAGTGCTTCTTCTGGTCTGAGCCTACCCCTTCCTAACCCCAGCCTGACCCTTTGGGGGGTGTCTCAGGCACCTGGGATGGGTCCCTCAAGACCACCCAGTGCCTAAAGCCCCTCGTCCCTCCAGAAATGTTGGGTTTGGCCTCAGTGCGATGGAAGTGACTCTGGAAGCTGGTGCTCAGGCATGGTCCCTGCTGCAGGGGGTCCCGGCAGGCACAGGCAGCAGGCGGGCAGAAGGGGAGGCTGAGCATCCACCTCCTCTCCCAAAATCTGAGCTCTCCATACCCCTTGGCTCCCCGTCATCGTTCTGATGGACTTACGGGATGTCTGCTGGTGACTTCTTCTGCTTCGTCCTTGGCCACATCTGCGGCTTGTCCCGTCCTTGTCCTTTCCCCGAGGACCATCTGGAGCGACCCTCGAGGGTGTTTGCAAGCAAGAAAGCAAGCGGCTTCCTCCGAGCCGGCCTTTGTGAAGCAAAGGGATTTGTTCTGGGCGCCTGGGAGGGATGCAAAGGCGAGCAAAATGCCCCAGCTCTGCATGCTCTGGGGTCATCTCCATCGCTTGCGTTGGCCACGTTACATCAACACGATTTCCACCGCTCGACCTCTGCTTCCGAAATCCGGCGCTCAGCCAGCAGACAACGTCCCCAAGGACTCCTGAAGCCGGCTGGCTCCCTGCCTCCAGCTCTTGCCTGCTGCGCTGTAATTATCCTACAAAGCCGTGCGGGCTTATTTTCCCCAGACCGCTGTTCCTCTATCACGAGGATCAAAAGCGCACATTGAAAAGGTCGCCCCGCCGGCAATTTGCTTCTGCGCTGGGAACGCGGCGGCTGGAAGACGAGCAGGCGTTGGCGGGATCACCTTGGGAAGGCTGCATCCTTCGCTTCCCCTAAAGCAAACCCGGGAAAATGTGGGGTCGTGGCTTTTGTCCTGCTTCTACTTGCACAATCATTCATTATTTCCAACATAAAACTCTGCCCAGATAATGGAGCTGGTTTGGGAAGATCGTAGAGAGATTTTGTGGCTTTTGGGGAGCTGCAGATGTGAAGGTGAAGACGACAGCATTCGCATTAATTCTCACCGGTCACAGGAATGCACTATTTGTCTTCCCATCCTCCGTGCTTTAATGGGACCATGACATTAGGGCAGTGCGACCCCACCAAGACCCTCACCTAAAGCAGCCCAGCCCGGTGATTAATAGCTCATTAAGAGCAATAACTGACATGACTCAGCCAGAAGGGAGCAGTTTCACAGCCAAGGATGCCCTGACCTTTCTGCGGTTATATCCACAGGTTGCTGCACCTTCTCCTGGGTCAAGGAAACTCCTTGAAGCAAAGCTGTTGGGTTTTTGAGCCATCCTGCAAAGCTACGAGGGAGCTCTGCTGGGAGGAGCAGGGGTGGCTAGAGAGGATGTTTGCAAGAGGGAGAGGCATTTCTCCAGGGGCTGCTGTGTCAGGCAGCGGGGTTTCTTCCAGGTAGCCCTGGAACAAGACCCCAGGGGCTCTGGGAACAAGCTGAGTATGTCTTGGGGCTGTGGTCACCCCCTTGAGCCCCATTCTGTTTGTCCCCTGCCTGCTTAGATGCCCCATGCCTCACTGTCCTCCAGCTGCTGGCAGGCAGCTCATCCGAGGGACCAGCCTTTCTTAAAGCTCTTTTTTCTGTCTTTATGGATAATTTGGCAATTCTGCATTCGAAATGGGATGTCTCTGGGATGGGGCCATGTAAGCATCCCAGCTCCATCCCCCATTGCATCCCAGCTCCATTCCCCATTGCATCCCAGGTCCATTCCCCATTGCATCCCAGCTCCATCCCCCGTTGCATCCCAGCTCATTCCCCCGTTGCATCCCAGCTCCATTCCCCATTGCATCCCAGCTCCATCCTCTGTTGCATCCCACGGGTTGTATTGACCCTCCTCCATCCGGGGCTCACTGCAGCTCTGCAGACAGACTCCCTGAACCTGCCCCAACATTCCCAGGAGTCCTCTGAGATGCCTCCAACCCCTCTTCCTGGGCTCCCTGCTCCGTGGGGGGGACAATCACCAACCCACCCCCTTTTCTCTGGTTGTTGCAGGTCCTTGATCGCCTGGAGGAGCACCTAAAGAGATCCCAATACTTCCGATTCCTGTGGTTCCCTCACAGCGAGAACGTCAGCGTCATCTACCAGGACCCCACCGACAAGGCAGGTCCCACCGGGCTCCACGCGTGAAGGGAGAGGGGCACGGAGCTGGGTGCACCCCCCAGATCTGGTGTTTTAGGATGGGCTTTAGGAAGGGCTGCTGGGGTGGGCTGAGCAGGGAAACTGCATTTTGGGGCTGGGCTGGGCTCTGGGAGTCCCAGGACATGGATGCAGCTGGGACCATCCAAGCTCTCAGCATCCTCATGACAAATCCTGGTCTCTTCCTGGGACTGGAGGTGGTCCTGTTGCATCACAGGAGAGCGATTTGGGGAGTTCTGGGTTGCCCTTCTCCAAACCTGACTCCTGGCTTGGTCCTGGTCCTGCCATCTGCTCCCACCTGCATGCCCACTGGCAAGAAATCTGCAAATCCTGCTGGTCCCTAACCACCATCATCCTCCTCTGCTTGGCTTTGCAGCCCCCCTCGTCCTCCGCCAGCTGGTTTTGGGATTATGCTGTGGGCTATTACTTGCTGGAGTTTCTGCTCTGGATCAGGTAGGACCACACCCTGGGTGGTGACAGGGGAGGACTGGGACCCAGAGCATCCCCGTCCCTGAGGAGGAAGGAGATGCTTGTTCTGTTCCAACCAAGCAAGCTCCTGTGCAGGAGGAGCGGGTTTGGGCTGGGATCGATGTCTGGGGCTGCACTGCCCTCTCGTGTGCACAAAGATGGAGCAGCGTGCTGAAGCCCCGGGGGTTTGCAGCAGCAAAGGGGCTTTTTGGAGGAGGGTGTTGGCTATGAGCACGTTCTGAGCACTGGGGTGGAGAGAGGAGACCCTCCTGGGCTGGAAAACAGGACCCTGGTGGCACGGGAGAGCCAGGCCGGGCTCCATGAAGAGGGACTGTGGCCACTTAGGGCTCTGCCAAGGGGTCCACCCTGCCACTCCACCGTGTCCCCAGTAGCTCTCCATCCCCCGGTGTGAGGACTGGGAGGTACTGGGAGGGAAGGTGATAATACAGTAAGCTTTTCCCAGTTTGCAGCAAGAGGAGGAGGAGGGAGCTGAGAGCAAGGGTGCAAGGTCCCAGATGAGGTGGGCTGAGCCCAGGTGAGCTCCTGGCAGGGGTGAAGGTCCCCGTGGGCTCCAGCACCCCAAGGAGGGGGGGTTTGCAGCTTTGCTGCTTTACCTACAGCCCCTTGAGGGGCATCCCCTTGCCCAGCACCTCTGGTTTGTGGTATCGCAGCTCACACCCCTGGTAAATCCCCATCTGGCAGCTCTGGGGAGGGGTCTCACCTCCTGCTCTCTGCCCTGCAGCACCTTCGTGCCCAGCTTGGTGTGCTGGATCAACCGCTTCTTCTTCTGGCTGCTCTTCAGCTCCCGGGTGGAGAACATCGCCATCAGCTACAACATCTTCAACTACGAGTGTCGCTTCAAGCAGCACGTTCAAGACTGGGCCATCCCCATGTAAACGGCTCTGCAGACCCCCCCTCTCCATCCCCAGATGGTGTTCGTGCCCAAACCACATGCCATCCCCTCCCTGTGCCCAAACCACGTGCCATCCCCTGCCCGTGCCCTGCCGCAGCCCTGGCTGCCATGGAGAAAGGGACCTGGTTAGGAGGCACCATTCCTACTCACGAGCCTAGCACGGGGACCCTTCTGCATCCCTCTCCTGGGGTACCAAACCCACCCCCCACCATATCCTGGGGCTTTGTGAGCCCAAAGCGATGGGAGGGATGTGCTGGGACATGCCGAGCCGTTCCCTGAGTTAGCATGGGGTCAATGATGGGGGTTCAGACCACCCGGGAGAGCTGGCTGTGCCCATCTGCCATTAACCGGGGCTGGGGGCTTCTCCTGGGCAGTGAGAAGACGAAGGAAGCTCTGCTGGAGCTGAAGGCTGCCTTGGAGAACAACCCCAAGATGGTGGCTCACTACCCCGTGGAGGTGCGCTTCGTTCGGGGGGACGAGATCTGGCTGAGCCCCTGCTTCCAGCGGGACAGCTGCTACATGAACATCATCATGTACCGGTGAGCCGTGGCCCCATTCCACCCCCTGCCTCCTCATCCTCCTCTTCCTCCTTGGGTTGGTGTGTTGGTGTGCTCACCCCACTCAGATATTTTCAGGCACCCAAGCCAGAAGGGATGGGGTGGCTGTGGAGCATCCTAGAGCCACCCACCCCTGTTTATTGAGGACGTTGTTCTCCATGAGGGTCCACTGGCCCAGTGCTGGTGACATGCTGGTTCCCAGAGGGTTTCCATCACCCCGTGCTGGTCAAAGAGCCTGTGATGGGTCCCTGGGGTTGTCCTTCTCCACAGGTGGGGGTTTCTTGGGGAGGTTTATCACAGAATGATAGAATAGAATGGTTTGGGTGGGAAGGGACCTTAAAGCCCACCCAGTGCCACCCCCTGCCATGGGCAGGGACACC
>NW_010139050.1:14306-16740 GCF_000699245.1 Pterocles gutturalis
CCCTTCCCCTGTTCCATCACAGCTCCTCATGGGAGGGGGTGGTTAGAGTTGGGTGGGGGTCAGAGATGGTCCCCCACAGCAGGCTGGTCCCAGAGGGAGATGGGTGCCTCGAGGAGAAGGTTTTTCTGTTTTCTGCCTACCCTGGGCACGTCGATAAGGGGATGGAGGTGCCACCACTTCTGCAGGAGCTTACACAGCATGTGGTGGGGGGTCCAGGGCTGGTGACACATTCCCCAGTGATGGGCAGCCCCCCCGGACACTTTTTCTCCTGCAGGCCCACAGCTGCACTCGGAAGGACTTTGAGAAGATGTACCCAGCCTTCCCCAAATTCTGCTCCGTCCGGGAGAAGCTGGACCCCACAGGGATGTTCCTGAACGCCTACCTGGAAAAGGTGTTTTACTGATGGGGCAACGCGGGGGATGGAGAAATAATCTGCCATCACCCCCAGTTCTTGGGACACCCCAAAGCTCCACAGTCCCAAGGTGCTGCACTCCCAGCTCTGCCCTCATCCGTGGAGACAGCTCAGATCTCGATGCTATCGAGGCTCTGCGGTGCTTGGAAATCTCTCCTGGAAACCAGCAGCTCGGGGGGGGACCATGTCTCTGTCCCCTCAAGACCTGCACAGCCCCAAGTGCCTCCTGTCCAAGCCGACAGCTCAATAAAGACCTTTCTCCGAGCAGCCCTTGTCCCAGCCTCTGCTTTCAGCCTGGGAGCGTGTCCCATGGGGGTGCCCAGCCCTGGGGACTGGGGAAGGGGCTCGGTGTCCCTGCACCCCACTGGCTCCAGTCACTGCACTGGGACCCCACCAGCCCCAGTTACTGCACTGGGACCCTGCTGGCTCCAGTCGCTGCACTGGGACCCCACCAGCCCCAGTTACTGGGGGAAGGGGCTCGGTGTCCCTGCACCCCACTGGCTCCAGTCACTGCACTGGGACCCCACTAGTTCCAGCACCTACACTGGGACCCCATCAGCTCCAGTTGCCATACTGGGACCCCACTGGCTCCCATCACTGCCGTCACTGTACTGGGACCCGACCAGCTCCAGTCATCACACTGGGACCCCACTGGCTCCAGCTGCCACACTGGGATCCCCCTGGCTCCAGCTCTTGTACTGGGACCCCAGTGGCTCCAGCTGCTGCACTGGGACCCTGTGAAGGACGATTTCTGCAGTTTTATGCAGAAACTGGTCTGTCACAGAAAACCGCAGCTGCCTGCCAAAGCCCCTGACGAGGTAGGACCTTGTTAAGTCTCAGAGCATTTTGGTTGCAGACCCCTAGTCCTGTTCCTTGCTGATCAGAATATTTTCTGCCCATGGGTGTGGTCCAACCATCACTCTAAGAATCCCTCAGGTGGTTCCATTAGCATCGTTCAGTCTGTGTCTTGGGCCAACAAAGCCACAGTCAATCCAATACGGGGTCCGCACGACCACCGACCCCATGGGTTGAAAGGGTTAATGCTCCCTTCCCCCCTTTACACACGCGCAAAGAGATGGTTCTCCCAGCGCTTATGAAGGAGACACCCCTCTCCGCTTCAGATGCTAATTAAGGAGACACCCATCGCTCCCTATGGCTCATTGCAGAAAGTTGTGCGGAGACCTGAGGACTTTTGACTATAAGCAAAGAGCAGAGGGGCTTGTGCCCCCACCTGAGGACCCCTGAGATGCTGACGCACTGATCGAGCAACACCCACCGCCCCAAGGTGCTGATGCTCATCCAGGATCCAAAGGATGGTAAAAACTTTTCTCCTTTTCCTTCCTCTTTTCTCTTCCAGCATCTCTTGATCTCTCTCTGGCACACAAGGTAATGTAAGTTTTATTCCAGCTCCTTTTGGGGCTCGTGCAGCAGGTTTTCCCTAGATTGTTCATTTTAGGACCGATAAGCGATGGCAAGTTTTAGAAACAGCTGTGGGTTTTTTAGTGTTGGTAGCTGTGCTGTCGTTATCGCATTGCTGTAAATTTTGGTGTTGTCGGCAGGTGGTAGTGTTGTCATGAGTTGTCTTTACCAAGTTATGGGGTTTTTTTGTCTTGTTTTGTTTTGTGGTGGTGTGTTGGGTTTTTTTTGTTTGTTTTTTTTTTTTTTTTATATATAATTCTGTTCAATTTTACAGCCTACGCTTCTCTTTTTCCCCTAAAGAATTATCCACATAAAAGTTATAAGCCAGCATTTAATTGTTTGGTGTCGTCTCACCTTCATTTGCCCCAGGAGGATCCACAGAACCCCCATGAATCCCACTCATCCTACCCAGGGGGGGTTTTATGAGCTGGGTTGCGAAAGACCCCACCGGCTCCACTCACCGCACAGGGACCCCACTGGTCCCAGTATCTGACAGCATGGTCCAGGGGCACTCACAGCCCTGGTCTGACTCCAGCATCTGGCCCCAAACCCACCCATGCACATGGGTCTCACCAGTAAGTGGCACTGGGATCCAGCATCTTC
>NW_010139050.1:16824-18871 GCF_000699245.1 Pterocles gutturalis
CCAGCCCTTGTTCTGGAGATGGTGGGGGAAGTGGAGGTGAGGACTGAGCATCCCCTCCCAGCACTGACCAGCACACCTGGCCCCATCCCACCGCACGGAGCGGGTATCCTGGATCCAGGCATCCCCAGGGCGGTTTGCGTGGAGGTGTTATTCCGGGCGATTTGTGCGTCAGCTGTGGGTGTATTTTGGTTGTGTTGATGTATTGGGGATGATGGGGGGGGTGGGGGGGGGTTGGGGCTGAGCCCTGGTCTGCAGCCTCATCTCACCTCTGGGATGCTGGAGGAAGAAAAAAAAAATGGAGAGCCTGAACCCCCCAGCTCTGCCCCTCCCCAGTGGGATTAAAGGAGCAGCCGTCAAGATCAAATGAAGACCCATGGGCTGGGAGGCTGGTTTTGACCCATCTGCTTTTCTTTGGCTCCATGCATGATTCCATTAAAACCAGTCACTTTCCTCCTGGCCCCTTTCCCCGCTTTGTGTCCCCTTATTACCCCTAAGGTTCTTATAAATCAACCATCTGCTGATTTTCTGGGATGGCTCTAGCTGTGGAAGCTGTGCTGGGGGGGGGGCTGGGGGTCCCCAGTTCCCATTTTCCTTCTTTTTGCCCAGCCCAGGGGCTTTCCCCATCCTGCATGATCTCCTGAAGATGATGGCTAATGGTTTTGGAGATTGGCTCTGATGTCCCTGGGCTTGTTCAAGGGACTTGCTGATTGATCACAGCCAACAAGCAGCCTTCCCCATCCCTTCCCTCCCCTGTCCCTGGGCTATGGGTCTGGCTGCCCTATACCCCTCCCCTACAGAGGCAGGAGGAGGCACCGAGCATCTCTGGTGGGTGCTTGGTGTGATTCTTCCCCTCCTGGGCCATACACCCACCTTGAGTGAGGCAGGAATGAACATGAAGTGGTGAACTGAGCTGTCACGGTGCCTCCTCAGCATCCCTGGCTCCTGCTCCCCATTATGGCGGTGAACCCCAGCCTTGAGGCACCCCCTGACCGTACCCAGCTTTGAACAATAGCAGCCGTCCATCACCTCCTGACAACCTGGGTCAGAGCCCGAAGGGAGGTGACGATACACTTTGGTAACTAGTGGGATGCACCAGAATGTCACATCGTCTCAGACCCTACCCATAGTGACCCCAAGGGACACCCTCGGAGCTCGCCTGGCTCGTGGTGGGCTGTGGCCAGCATCTCCCACCTCTTGGGACCAAAGAGGTCTAAGTTTGACTTCTCGAGGCTCGATTATCACCCATTGAGAAATGCCGATGGATTGTGAGTATTTGTTCTGAACTCAAGGAGGAAGAGGGAACTTTGAACTCGAGGCTGGTCTCCTCTCTGCACCTCTCTCTAGAGGAAGAAGAGAACCTTGGAATTATACACTGGCTTCCCTGCTTACACATTGCACTGGATCCGGGTATTTCTGCGGTGTTTGTCTGTCTTTTTCTGTGTGTTGTGTTTATATGTATGTACTTACGGTACCTTGTAGTAAGTTAGTGTGAATCTTGCCATTCTTGAGCCTGTAATGAAGCTGCTATTTTAATCATAACGTATTTTTACTGAATCACCTTGTTAATCTTTAAATTGGTTAATGATTGACTCTAAAATGTAACCTTTGATCTACCTCACACCACTAATAAATCTTAAATTGTTGCTAAATGATAACCATGTGGCGTATTTGATCCTTGACAGCATCTCTGCCCCTCTGCGGGACCTGCTGTCTGCTCCCCTCCCTCCTGTGGGGCTGGAGCATCTCCCGGGGGCAGCCGGAGGGATGCAGCCCCTGGGACCAGCACCTGCTCCAGAGGAGCCACGGAGATGGTCCGATGCTGGAGCAGCTCCCGTGCGAGGACAGGCTGAGAGAGTTGGGGGTGTGCAGCCTGGAGAAGAGAAGGCTCCGGGGAGACCTTCCAGCACCTTCCAGTGCTGAAAGCGGGCGGCAGGAGAGATGGGGGGGCTCTGGATCAGGGGGTGCAGGGACAGGATGAGGGGGAACGGGGTTAAGCTGAAAGAGGGGAGACTGAGATGCGATCTAAGGAGGAAAGGTGTTCTTCTGA
>NW_010139050.1:19062-23502 GCF_000699245.1 Pterocles gutturalis
TGAAAGGTCTTTGCCCAGCCTGTCATTTGCCTTCTCCAGCCCCCACCGTTCCCACCTCATGCACAGACAGAACCCCACCAGCCAGTTCCTGCTCAGCTTCACAGTCCACCTCCCACCACCACCAGGTCTTTTTCCCTCCCTACAACATCTTTCCAGTGACCCAACAACCTGAGTTACAAAACCTGCAGACAGGGAGAGCTCCTGCACCCCTCTGTCATCCGCAGGCAGGCTGCCATTCCTTTCCACAGCAACGTCCCCAAGGAAGGACACGCCAGACCATCCCCCTGGGGGACACGCGCCAAGGTGGACGGGCAGAGACACCGAACGGCATGAGCTGCATGCAGAGTCCTGGCTCCCTGTGCTGGAGAGGAGCTGGGAGCTACTGGTGCACACGCCTTTGTGGAAGTGCCCAGAAGGTCCTGTGGGCTTGGCGGAGGGGCCCAGAAGGTCCTGTGGGCTCGGTGGAGGGGTCCTGTGTGAGTACAAAAGGGGAATGACAAGTGCCAGCGATAGGGATGTTGGGGGCATGCTCCTACAGACCCAGACCCCCCTCGGCTGGACCGATGCTGGAACCAGGACTGGTAAGATCTCTCTCTCTCTTTCCTTTTCCTTCTCTGCCTTTCTCCCTCTTCTCTCTCAAAGCTAAGTGACGTAAGCTCACCCTGACTGCCACCGAAGCCGCGTACCACTGCAGTGTCCCTGTGGTTCGAACTCTGTTGATCACGGCTGTTTGATGGAAAGCTGCGTGTGTACGTATCTGTGGGCGTGATGGCGTGGAGTGGGCACGGATTAGCAACAAATGGGGTTGTATTTTTGGACCTTTGGTGCCGTTTCACCTTCATCTAACCGAGGGAATTAAAAAACTTCAGTCTCCTCTCCCCTATCAGGACAAGACACACGCAGCGGTGGCTCCCCTGAAAATAAAGGACACAGCGAGCAGCCCAGTGCGACTCAATCACTTTATTGGCAAAAGCTACAAGGGATCGTACTGAAGGTTGGCCAACTCTCCAGGGGGCTCTATCTTTGGGTTTCCAGTGGCAGTGGCAGGACCTGGGCAGGAAAAGCCGCCGACCACCTCAGCGGCGCATCCCAGCCGGTGACACGTTCTCCAGACCGTGGCTCTTGTCCCCAGCCTGTCCGACGGCACAAACACCAACGTCACACGCCGCCGGTGGGTGCCGAGGAAGCTGCAAAGACACGCAATTCACTGCCTACATCCACCTCGGCTGCTGGGTGGCTGCTTTAATGGCACCGGAGCCAGACTAGCTCCTGACCTCAGCACGAGCTCAGCTTAGCAACAGGGGATGGATAAGGGAACAATCATCCCAAAAAGCAAAACACCTTGCAGCCGGTGTTGCACTGCTCTCACATCCCGCAGCCCTTTCTTGCTGCAGTACTTGCTGCAGGAAAGCTATTTTTTTGACAGTGTCATTTATTTTCTCAGAGCAGCTGATAAAACTGGTGCTTTCTAATGCTGCCTTTGGGCTTCATCTGGCACTTGGTTTGAATCTCAGCCTGCTCACTGCACGAATGTTTTCTTTTCACTCTACGCCTACCTAAAAGGAGGGTGCAGTGAGGTGGGTGCTGGCCTCTTTTCTAAAGTAACAAGTGATAGGACAAGAGGAAATGGCCTCAAGTTGCACCAGGGGAGGTTTAGGCTGGATATTAGAAAAAATTTCTTCACTGAAAGAGTGCTCAGGCATTGGAACAGGCTGTCCAAGGAAGTGGTGGAGTCACCATCCCTGGAGGGTTCAAGAAAGTGTGGTGCTTGGGGACATGGGTTAGTGGGTTGGGTGGGGTTAGGTTGATGGTTGGACTTGATGATCCTTGAGGTCTTTTCCAACCTTAATGATTCTATGCAATTATTTTTTTTTTCTCTAAGACAAAGCAGATCTAAATGGCAAGAAGCGAAGCGGATTCTGACTTTATCACGAAGCAAGGGAATTTCTGAGCGATGGAAGGAGCAGCATGCTGTATTTCACCCAATTTTGTAAGCAATTAGATTCTATTTTCTTCATGTGGCTTGAGGTCGTAGTAGACTTGTACTGTGTTCTCCTAAAATGCAAAGCAGTTGCGGTTCTTCCTTCCTATCGACTTGGCCTACATCTTCTCAAGTTCATCCAGTGCTTCCTGCTTTGTAATCCTCTGCCACGCAGCTGGGATTTCTCCTTTGCCATGGAACTTCCCGTTGTACCATATTTCCAGCTCTGTCCTGAAATGAGACACAAACCATTTCCAGTAGGCCTGCATGGATGGATCGGGAGGAATGTTCCAGGTGGAATAAGGAGGTCCTGCATCCCGATATCTCTTGTAGGGGATGTGCACGTCTTCACCAGTTATGAAGAAACAGTCGCTCGCAACGTCACTGGAACAGATATCAATGACCAGATTGTCTGTTCCGTGCCACCTGTACCCCGTCAAAACCTGTGGACGATGGAAGACAAGCTGATGGTCTCCCTCGTGATTGGGCATGGTGTTAGTGCAAACAGCCCCACAAAAGGGGCACCGCTCCCAGCACCCTGCGAACTGTTCAGCCAGGATTGTGTGAGGCTGCCTCTCAAATGAGCTCAGATTGGCACTGGCAAACTCTTCCTTGAGTGCATCCTTCAGGGGAGCCAGTGCTTCCGTCAAGGCATTATTCAGGAACTCGATGTCTGTGATCTCCTGGTGCTCAATGCCCTTCAGGTCCCTTCTGGGCAGGTTTAGCATCTCTCCAAGCGCGCTGCAAAATTCATCCAGCCACAGAGAGATTTTGTCATTTCTGTCTTTTCTGTCCTTGACAACGTTGGTTGATGCAGAAACAGCCGACAGGATGCTTTCGTAGCAGTGGGTAAGGGAGTCATCCAAAAACTTCTCCAGCCTCCTGTTCTTATCTGAACAGTACATCTCAACACGCGTCTCAATGTAACGCTGTAAAAAGTCTTCTGGGTAATCAAGGTACTCCTTGAATTTCTCAAAACTTTCTTCTTGTGCCAGGTATCTCAGTATGCAAACTTCCAGAGAGGATCTATTGCCAATGAAATCCGTGATTTTACCCTTCATGTCCCGAGCTATGGCAAGAGCTGTCTTCTCATAGACCGCCTCGCGAAGAGCTGGGGCAAGCTTGTCGCACAGGAAAACAGCAAACGTGGTGATCGAAGTGGCTCCTTGGCAAGAAATCTGGAAACATTTAAAGAAATCTTCTCTCTTGCTCTCCAGGTAGATGGCGGGATCGTTTGCTTTTCTGAACGCTTCATGCATGGCTTTAAACCTTTCTGCTGCCATTCTGCACAGATGCAGTGACAAATCTATTCTGTAATCTTTATTAAAACTGTATTTTGCATTGCTAGGGACAGCGTTCATACCTTTCTCTACTTCATTTAGTATCTCATGAATAAAACTTCGACTGTAATCCCTCTTCTCCTTTTCCTTCTTGTCAATGTTTGCCTTCACGCATGCGATGATGTTATCTGTGATGCGGTGTATGGTGCTCACCTCAGCATCACCAAAACTCCTGCTCAAGAAGCCCCAACGTTTTTTCTTGGCGACATGTTTCTCCAAGTCAACAGAAAATCCTCTGTGTTTGGGAACTGTCCTGATTCGTGCAGCTAAGTTAGGCTCCCGAAAGTGAGCTAGAAGGACATCTTCTATTTCCACATCGATGTCAACCTCTTCTGGAGGGGGAGTAGCAGAGGAGACTTCGGCAACCCACTGTACCCAGAGAGAAATAAAGCTGTTCCTCAGTTCCTTTTCACTTAGTCTCTGGCCTTTTAGAGACAGAGCCAACTCCCTGCTCCTTTTCAGGAGCTCTTTTTCATATTCTGACTTCCTTTCATCCAGTTTACACTGGTTCTTCTTTAGTTCAATGAGATTCTCACACTTCTTTCTGGTTTCAAGAAGAAGGGACTCTTGCAGCTCTTTCAGCTTCAGTTCCGTGCTGCCTTTCCACTGCACCAGTATCTCACAGTCTCTGTCTTCACTGAAATACTTTTCCATGTCTTTCGTGATGGCATCGCTCGTCCCTTGCACTAGTTTTTCAAGGTCTTCTGTAGTGACCTTCACCAAGTCCCCATTCCGAATTTTATTGTCCAGTTTCATTTGCAAGTCCAAGATGTCACTCCTCAGCCGCCAGGTCCACTGACTAAATGCAGTCTCCAGCTTCTTGTACGCAGCAATCTCCACGGAATTCTTGAAGCTGAAAATGAAGTTTTCATTCAGCAAAGCGTTCCAGAGGTCACTAATACGAACCTTCAAGCTCGAGAGCCTCAAAATGCTGCCCTTCGACTCCTTCTTGGCAGCTTGGAGAATTTTGCTCTTTAATTCCTGGACATTTTGGCTATAGGTGGGGTTGGGTGGTGCCATCGGGGGGTTTCCTTCCCACAGGTGAGCAAAGTAATGAATGTGGGTGTTCACATCAAAGCGGATGACCTCGCTGAAGCAGGAGACGTCACAGAATTCCTG
>NW_010139050.1:23533-27192 GCF_000699245.1 Pterocles gutturalis
TCATTTCATCCAGCTTTTCCTGCAGACGTCTTTGCCCTTCCATGTTCTGTTCCTTGGCCGTTATTTCCCCCACGTTCTGGTGTACAAACAGGCAGCCTGGGGAAAGATGGACTTGCTTCATCCTCAGAAAAGCCTGCACAGCAATCTGAAGGACGTCTTGCATTTCTGAAGGATTTTCTCCAAAGATATTGATCAGGGTCATGTTGCCGATGCCAATGACAAAGGTGGCCAGCTCGTTGTCATGGTTAAGGGACAGTTTATTGGCCAGCTCTATGGCACGAAGTCCCTCTGTGTCAACAACTAGCATGTAATCAAAGCCCAAATCCTCTTGCAGCTTCTCGTCCACTTTAATCAGCTGCATAAACGCGCCCCGGGTGCATCTCCCTGCGCTGACGTTAAACTGGAGACCAAACATGGCATTCAACAGGGTTGACTTCCCCGTGCTCTGGATGCCAAGCACAGAAAGAACAAACACTCGTTTGTCCCCTAGCTTCTCAATTAATCTGTCAAAGATTGCTCCAACCCATCGTAACGGTACGTAAGAAGCATCACCATCCATCAGCTCGATGGGATACCCTGAAGCCATCAGATCAGCTGCAATTTCAGGTAGTTTGACAAAAAATGTGTCCTTTGAGTTCATTGATTCCAGAGCCTCATAGATCTGCCCCACCTCTCTCAAAATATGCTCAAGGCCAATGGACGAATCGTTGATTTCGTCAGAGAAGGCATCTAAGTCACGTAGCAACTCATCTTTCAGAGTGTTTTTTTCATTGCTTTTCTTTATTGCCAGGATTTCGGACCATAACTGGTGATACTGTCTCTTCAGTTCATCAAGGCGATCGGAGGACAGGTCATCCATAAAGACCTTCATCCACTGCAGGAAGTATTTCTTGGTATCTGCTGGCTGTGACTGGAGGAAGCCGAGGACCGATTTCATCAGCTGATTGAGAGGGAATGCTTTGTCGAGTTGCTTTCTTCTTATCGCCAGCTTCTCTGACTCAATTTGGCTCCGATGATGCTCTATGCTTTTGTTCCTCTTCTCCTCCAAGCGAGTGAGTTCTTTGTCCTTTTTGCACCATAGGTTCCACAGTTTTCCTTGAAGAGGCAGAAGCTTGGATTTGATCTCAAACAACTTTTCCTTCTTCAGAAGCTCCACCAACGCCTTGGCCTCTTTTTTGGCTGTCACACATGCGTCTGTATCTTCATCGACTAAGAATCCGTGCTTGCGAGCTCTGTCCATGCAGGCATCAAGGCTGAAAAGTGTCTTAGACCCTTCCAGGAGCTCCCCGATTGTTTTTGTCAGCTTGTCAATTAATTCTGCTTCGTTTCTGTTCTTGATACCCATTTTTACGTTTTGGCTAGATGGGCCAGCTGCAATATTCTCTTTTTCAGTGAAAAGACAAACCAAAGGCCTTTGTGACTGCCACAGGTCGCGTAAAATTTTCATCCCTTTCTTGTCACTCTGATCAGCCTCGGATACAAAAGCCACGTTCACAGCAGATATCTCCTGTAAAAACTGCAGCTGTTCTTTGTGATCCCTTGCGTCTCCATGCAGGTTGCAGAAGGCAACACAGCAGTCAAAACTGGCATCGTCACCACCGCGAGGACAGTACCAGGAGATCTCCACGACACCTTTCATCAGCAAACAGTCTTTGGTGCTGCCTTTGCAATGTCGGTGAAAAAAAGTGTCGTGCTTCTGTTTGCTCAGCAGGGCATTGAGGATCTGAGACTTGGAAGAGGAGGGAGAACTGCCAATGCGGATGAAGGACACGATGGGTGTCTCTGCCTGATAAATTAGTTTGTTTTTGTAACTGTTAATTCTGGCCTCCTTTCCTGACTTCTCAGCCCCTTTCCAGCTCTTCTTGATTTGGCTGAGGGACCAAAGGGGGAACTCTATCTGTGACGTGCAGGGGTTTGGTACCAGGAGCGGTAGCGCAAACTGGCAGAAAGCGAGCTTTGTGGAGATGTACTGTCTCATGAAATCATCAGCACAATGAAAAATTGCCATCTGGAGGTCCATGGGGTGCACACGACTCTCCCTGGGTGCAGATTCGGGGGCTTCTTCCTCCAAATCAGTGAAAAAGTCATCAAAGGAATCCGAGGGTTCCTGCTCTTGCTCTGTGTTTTTTGGCACGGGGGCCAGTCCCGGGTTGCTCTCGTCTTTGCAAGTCAGGTACCTCACCCGATAATCCACGGTTAACAGCTTTTGCAAGAAGTAAAATGGCAGTTCGTTGTCCTTGCTGGGCTGGCTGTCATGTAAAGATGTCTCGTATATTATGTGGAAATCTTCCGTCCCCATTTTTCTTGGATAGTGACTCTCTAGTCCAAGGCGCTTCAGTAGGTGGAGGAACTCTTGATTTGCAATGGCTGGATTTGCTTCGGATTTGCTGCCGTCTGGTTTGGAACCAGACAGACTGGAAGGCTCTGTTCTTTGAAAAGTGTCTTCCATGTCTTCGATTATCCTGCGTTTCTTCAGGTCGTCACACGTGTCCTCCAAGTGCCCACTGATGAAGGACTGCAAGTCGCTCTCCAGCTTCTCCCAGTCTTTGCATGCGCTGTGCTTTTTCAGGAGAGTTTTTATCTCTGCGCACCACAGGTTGTTCATTTGATCTTCCATGAACACTAACCGCTCATTCTTCTGCTCAGGGGACATCACTTTGGACTCAGGTGTGACAGTCAGACCCGTCAGCAGCAGGAAGGCCTGGGCTCTGTAAACATCTTGCTCCTTCAGGCTCAAATACTCCTTGTTTCCCATTTGCATTTCATTGATCATGAAGTTAATTTCTGGATAGCCGAGGAGGCACTGAAAAGTGCTGCTTTCCACCTGGTATCCCGTGCTGGTCGTAACCAAGAGCACCAACAGCTCTATGTCTTTCTGTGCCCTTTCCTGGAGAAACTGCAGCAAGGAATAAACAGCTAGGCTTGCCATCAAGGTGGCTTTTATCTTTGCATCGTGAATGGCAGACGCAGAGGTTTCCAATGCGTAGGTCACCTCCTGGATGTGCTCCTTCATCTGCAGCAGGGTCTCGGTGAGATCTTCAAGCTCAGAAATGTTGGGAGTTTTGGGAAGCGTGTGCTCATTATGGAAGATCCATTGCATAATTTCAGAAGACCTGGAGAAGTCCTTGACAGAATAGACATGAGGATCCAGGAGGCACCTCAGCAGAGACTTGATATAGGTGGTGTTTTCTGGAGGTGACTGCTTGCAAAACAGCATGGTATTCACCAGGAACTCCTGCAGCGCTTTGTCCGACAGGCATACGTTGATCCAGACGCTATGGTTTTTGGTTTTTTCTTTCAGATTCTGTTTGAAATCTATCAGCGTGAGCAGTTTCTTTTCATCCACCGCCACCTCCCAGCCCTTCACGCACTCCACGAACTCTCTGGCCTCTTCCACTGCACTGACCAGCTCCTCTCCAAACATGGTGCCAACACTGTGGTTTGTGAGCGCTTCATACCCAGCCCTGAGGCTGCTGCTCACTTGGTAGACGGACTTAAAATCACCGCTGTGATTGAACAGGATGATATCCCACACGGGGATCAGCTGAAAGCCTCGGTCGATAACGCACCAGGTTGCGTTATTAGTTACGAGCCCCAGCTTCCACTGAGGCAGACAATCTGTCCCCGATGGGCCCCCTGTGTTGGTCACGTAGAGCTGA
>NW_010139050.1:27206-27975 GCF_000699245.1 Pterocles gutturalis
CCGTCCCTTCCCTGGACAGAAGCTCGGGAGCTGGATCTCGAAACGTCCACGTTCACTCCCGCGCTGACACCGAAGCCGCTGTAGCTGGCCCCTACATAGCCCTCCAGCGCTTCAGACGCTTGGCGTTTCATCTCCTCCCGCTGCTCGGCTCTGAAGCCTTCCGCAGATGCCTTCCACCAGAATATCCCCCCAAAGTGGAGGGGCCCCTGGTTGACGTGGGACCCGAACCTCCTGAAGAAGCTGGCGCACCTGCTCTTCAGCACGTCGGGCTTGTCTGCCTCCTGGGTGATGCTCAAAAGATGCTCGAGGTCTTGCAGCTCCCGCAGGGCTGCCTCCGAGAGGCAAAGCTGGTGCTTCTGGAAATAGCAGGAGGCCAGAGGGATGTACTGATACTTGGTGGTGCAAATGTAGCTCTGCTCAGAGCGGGACTGGCGGGTGTCCTCTGACTGCGAGGAGCTCCGGTAATCCACTCCGGTTTCAACATTGAAGCCCCAGAACCCTGCTTTGGCAGAAACGCTGATGCTGAACCCCAGCTGCTCCATGGACTTGGTGAAAGCGGCTTCGGCTGCAGAGGAGGAGAACTCCTTCCTCTCAAGCAGCGACCCTTGCTCCGGACCGGCAAGCTGGAATCTGTCGGGAACCCTGATGAGCTGGTCTCGCTTTGCCAGCACATCCGCGAGGCTGCTGGTCCTGTAAACGCCCTGCAGGGCCAGGCCCCCCGACGCCCGCCGCAGCACCTCCGTGTCGGAGACGGTCGTACCCGTGGCCC
>NW_010139050.1:28006-28763 GCF_000699245.1 Pterocles gutturalis
CCCCTGCCGCTCCAGCTGCTTCTGGATGCTGTCCAGCACGCCCACCACGGACTGCTCCGGTGGTGCCCAGTACTCCCTGGGAATCTCCATGGCTTGCCACAGAGCCTCCTCTTTCTGCCGCATCGCATCCCTGCTGTGGCTGCGGCTGTTGTGCATTTCTTTCAGCTCCTTCAGGATCAGCTTGGCTGCTTCTTGTCTCTGCTTGGTCACCTCCAAGCGCTTCTTCTGCAGCTCCTCAAAGGTTGCTTTGTTGTCTTTTAGTTCCAGGAGTTTTTGGAGAGCATTTTTTTCCCAGGGGTACCGTACTTTGCACTCCAGCTTCAGGTAGTCTTCATACTGCAGATGTTTCAGCGCTTCTCTGGACTTGACTCCCAGGATCTCCGACAGTTTGGGGAGCCAGTATTCATCATCCAGCCCTTCCTTCTCACACGCTTCTGACAGCAGTTTTTTAGCAAGATGTGCCTCTCGATCATCCACTAGTGTGCCCTCCTGGGAACCCATGGCTGTGGAAGAGGAAAACAGACTTTCTTTAAGGTCTAAGAGGCCACAGTCTGCTATAAGAGGGCTCTCCTGCAGGTGCAGGGATTCTCCTCCCTGGCTGCTGGAGCCCAGCCGGGGACATCCCAAGATCCGGGAGTCTCTGCCCTGGGGGGGGAGATGGACTCTCTCTCTCTCTGACTTGGCCGCACAACCTGCCATGGACAAGGTGCTGCCTTCAGCAGAGCCCACCTACAGCCAACAGGATTCAAAAACAGAG
>NW_010139050.1:28778-31702 GCF_000699245.1 Pterocles gutturalis
AGCCGGGGGCTTTCCTGGATCCCTGGAGCACCAGCCCAGCCTCTCTGTCCATCCAGCACCCCTGCTGCATCCTGCACCCTCTCACCAGCCCCGCGGGTCTCCTCCTCGCTGGCTGGTCCCGCTCGGTGCCCCCCGGCAGAGGCACATGCTCCCACACTCATCTCACAGGCTCCAGCTGCCGATGCAGAGCCCCCCACTCACGCCCATTCCCCTCAGGAGTTGGTTCTCGGGACACACATCATTACCACCCCAGTGGATGGGAAAAATCCAAGTTGTCCCTGTCCCGAGCTGTGCCTGGAGCATCCTGTTCCCCTCATTAGTGACTGGAGACTTTGGGTCTTTGGCAATGTCTCCGGGACCCCCCGTCTATCCAGTTTGTGTCCCTGTGTGGTTTTGTTTATCATTTCCCCCTTCACTTATTACTCCATGTGCGTTGGAAAGGTCCCTGACTGCAAACCTCAACGGAGCTGATGCTCTCACTGTCCATGTGCCTTAATGCCTTTTTTTTCTAACACCGTCATACAAACCCGATAATTGTCTCTGTCTCGATTCAGTTGGATACTGAAGAGATTTATTCAGTGCACAAACCTCCCCGTGCATTCAGCTTTTGTCCCACTGATGGCACAAGACTCTTACCAACACAGGTATTGATCCGAGGTGTTCTGGGACCCTTTCAGAGACTTCAGTGTCAGCTTTTCCCTTAAATTCAGTGAAGATTTGGGCAATATGCTCACTGGATGATGGGGTCTGATCAGTCTCACCTCCCAGCAGATGCTTCTTTTGGTCAGATGCTCAATGTCCCAGGGCACACAGGCAGCCAAGGTCCCCAGCTCAGCTGAGACAGCACACCTTCACATAGCTGGCCAGTGGACAAGGATGCGGTGTGAAGAAGATGGGGACCACCTCAAGAATTCAAGAGGAAAAACACCGGGAAGGAAAGGCCCAAAATCCTAAAGGAGAAGACCAGACAGTCAGGAGAGGGCAACCCATCAACACGGAGGATTCGCTCCAGGCAGCAGTGGAGGACATCCCTTCACCACCAGTGGTGATGGCAAAGGCTCACCAGGGCCCTTCTGGGTGGTGACCACACCTGGGACCTCAACCCACGCACCCATCAGCCCAGGGGCAGCTTGCAAAGAACCTTTATCAGGATTTAAGAGTCTCTTCTGCAGCAAAAGGTGCCCAGAAGGTGCCTCAGGACAGGACTGTCACGCCTGTACACCACAGCAACGTCACCGGGAGGAAGACCAAGCCTGGCCATGAAGTCAAAGCTCAACCTGACTGTAATTTACAAAGGATTCCCCAGCAGGTGCCCAAAACAGCACCGCACGGCTGCGATGTTCCATTGCACAGGAACAGACCCCTCCAGGGTCTTTTCCCCGCTCCTGCCCCAGGGGAACCGAGCTCTGGAAGAGCTTGTGCCTTTGTGGGGCTTCACCAGGGGCTAAAGCACTTTGAGCGGTGAAGTTCAGACTGCAGGAGAGTGTTGTGGTTTTACCCTGGCTAGCAGCCAAACACAACAACAACCGCTCGCTCACCCTCCCCATGCCGGCTGGGAGCGGTGAATCCCACCATCGCTGCACAGGGAGGAAAAGGAAAAACTCTCCCCCTAGGCTTGGGGACAGAGCAGGATGTCCCATGAATGCCCCTCGTTACCCCCATGCTGCCACACTCTCATGCAAGCGGTGCAGGAGGCAGGCACCACCACCCAAGCTTCCCAAACCACCCACCCGAGGACTGCACCCCAGTAACTGATGCTTCTGCACCCCAGTTCATGCTGACAGAGAGCAGGCCACGGAAAAGGTTGTTGGCAATGACGTTCCCCAAATTATCTGTTTCAGCTTCTGAGGCCACGAGAGGTGCTTTCCCACCTCCCCTTCAGCCCCACAGTCTCGCTCTGACACGTCCCAGCCCGGTCCCCGGAGCGGGGAAGCAAATGGCACCAGGCTGGAGGTACATGCGCAGCTCCACAGCCGCCCCGGCTCCCACCCCTGGCACGGCTGGGCTTCAGGCCAGCACCCCCATCCTGACCCACCATGGGGCTGGGTCGTGCCCAGGGCCAGCAGGATGACCCCTGGCCAGGGGGAGCATTTCCCAGCCCTGGGCATGGGCTCGCAGCAGGGAAGGGGCTCAGCCAGGGGTCTGTCCCTAGAGCAGGCAGTGGGTCCCTCCCCAGCCAGCCCTGCTGCCAGCTCTTGAAGCCAGGCTCTGCCCCTCTGCAGACATCAGTCTGCTCCTGAATCCCCCCTGGATGCCTCCTGCTTCCCCACCTGCTCCTGCTCGGACCCCCCTGCCTCCGTCCCACCCTCCCGGTTCAACCCTTGCAGTGCACATGGGTCCCCTGAGCGTCCTCAAACAGGCTGGTGAGCAAAAGCTGTTTCCTCCATCCCACACCCAGAGCAGAGACCGTTCACCTGCTGCCCTAAAACCCCTTCTCTCCTTCCCCAGCGTCTCTCAGGTGATGAGAAAACACACGAACCACAGAGCAGCAGACAAACAAGAGCCCTGCTCTGTGCTGATCCCCCGCTCCCTGCCCCAGAACTCATCAGCAAGGTCCTACCGTCTCGCTCCGGTGCTCGGCAGCCCGGCTGCTGTCAACCCAGCCCAGTCCCCCCAGTTATATAGCCCCTGTTATCTTACGTGGGTTCCGAAACCCGCTTACAGGAGCAGATGGAAGAGCTGCTGCCTTACAGGAAATCAGGCCATTTTCTGCAGAGTATGAAAGCGAAACTGGGCAGCTGGGGCCGGGCCAGGCAGGTCAGAGAGCAGCAGCAGCCCCGGGGAACCCGCACCGGGCTCCCAAAGCGTGTCCTGGGCTCTGCACAGGGTGCCCAGCGCACCCACCCAGCACCGGAGGCGATGGCAAAGCTGCTGCCTGTGACCGGGGCGAAAGGCAGCAGGGGCTGGGCAGCACCTGGGGCTCT
>NW_010139051.1:0-333 GCF_000699245.1 Pterocles gutturalis
AAAAATATCCACCGCCTCCCTGAGTAAAGGTGTACGAGATCTAAAATTTCAGGTGACACAAGAAAGGAGCAAACACCCTCTCGTCCCGCACTGCCCTCTCCCCCGAAACACAGTGACCACCCCGCCAAAAAAAAAAAAAAAAAAAAGTAGAAGATCCTGAGCTGAGCAGCTTTGAACACCCCTAGAGAGGGTGGGAGTATCTGACACTAGAGAAGCCAACCCAAACCAAAAAAACCCCAAACAAACCGCGTTTCATGAGCACTGCTCGTCCTGCCAAGACCAAGAAAGGAGCCGGTGGCCCCGCAGCCCCTCTCTGTCCCCTTCCCCCGGGCA
>NW_010139051.1:348-2351 GCF_000699245.1 Pterocles gutturalis
TTCAGGTGGGCCCTCCGCCCCCTCCTCACCATGAAACGACAATCCCATCCCTCCAGCAAAGCGCTGGGGACAGTAGCTGGGTTTCATCAGAGAAAAGAGCCCTGTTTGCTTCTTTATTAGTATCCAGCCTACTCTAATCACGAGAAATCGCTGCTTTCTGGCTGAAACGTGTTGTCAAACGTGATTGTAAAATACATTTCAAGTAATTCTTCTCTGTCTATAAAATACAGTGTGTGTGTGTGTGTGTGTGGGGGGGGGGGAACATAAATAAACCGCTGTCCATTTGTTTAATGCTATTTTAGCCAAATTGACTGGCCGGATTGGAATTCGACATAAAAGCTTTAGTTTGCAAAACATCCGCAACTGGAACGTCTGGGAGACAGGGCTTGAACTCCAGCGCGACGGGCACGTTAACTGCATTAAAACCCCCTCCCATACATTTTCTGTCTTTTTGCTTTTCTTTCTCTTTTTTGCAGCACATCCACCCGCTCTCCTCCCCGCCTCCGGGCGCCCGCGCCTGTTTTTCTCCAAATGAAGTATTTTACGTGATCGATGGGAAGGAGTCATTTGGCCCATAATTAGGTCAATAAAATCAATGTTTATTCCTCTGATGGCCTGAAAGCTAATAAATTCCTCTTTTATATTCGCTCTCTCCGAAGATTAGAAACCAGCTCCCCCAGTCCCAGCGCCGGGCGGCGGCAGCCCCGGCCCGGGGAACGCTCCGTTCCACCGGGGATCGCTCCGATCCACCGGGGAACCGTTTTCCCAAGTCTGTCCCCCTCCACCAGTTCTGGTACCCCCCACCCAAAAGAAAAAAAAAAAAAGTTTATCCCCTCCCCTAAAGGTTTCCAACTCCCATCCCTCTCCGCTCCGGTTTACTTTTTCAAGATGGGACATTTCCCAGCGAATCCAGATTTACTCTAAACCCTTCACCACACAGACACACACACGCTCCTGTCTCGCAGATAACTTCATTTTGCTCCACTCCCTTTGGAGCCCCTGATAAAAAAAAAAAAATACAAAAAACCAAAAAACCAAAAAAAACACAAACCCCAAAACAAACAAAAACCCCCAAAGCAAAACCCAAGCCTTTTCATGAACACTCAGGGAGGTTTGAAGAAATCCTATTAGAGTTTGGGGAAAGTAAAGCTTTGGGGGAAAGGAAAAAAAAAAGACGGCGGCATTTTTCATTTTGCACGCAGTAACAGCGAGGAAAAAGCATCCCGGTCCTAATCAGATCAATACAGAGACACACAAATCTTTGCAAAGGTTCACCAGTTTACAGTGGGTTCCAGACCTTTGACATACATTGCGGATTAATTGGGCACTGTCAAGAGGAGGGGGAGAGGAGGTGGGATTCCAGTTAATTAGTCGAGAAATGAATAAAAACTAAACATTATCGGAATTGTCTGCGGGTCCCGGTTTGTTAGTGGGGATTTGGGGATCAGCTTTTGTGCGCCGTAAATTGGATCTGAGTAGCGTGGTGCTGTCTTACACTGTCGTTTTGTGAACTGGCGACAGCTCGAGTCCATGGGAAAACTTAAAGGGAACCTGGGGCCGGTCACAGAGCCTCATTATCTCATGTCGGATACCATCTTTCGGGGAGAGCCTTTAATCAACAGTGGCACACACAATCCTCCTCCTTCCCCTCGCAACCTGGGCAAAACCACATCCCCTTCCGCCCCCCCCGCCCGGCAAATGGCCCGCCGCCGCTCCGAAAGAGAGAGAGAGAGAAAAAAAAAATAATAGACCATTTTCCCGAGTGGGTGAAATCGTCCTACGAGCTGGGAGGTGGTGGCGGAGCCCCCCGAAGCCTCCCGGAGCCGGGGCTGCCCGCGGCTAAAAAAAGACGGGGGGATTCGTCCCCTTTTTTGTTTGAAGGGTTGGCTCCCCCCCCTCCCCCGGGCTCTGCCTGGGTCTCCACGCTCCCTCGGGCTCTGTTTTTCCCCCAAAGAGGAGTCGGGCCCTTGTCTGGAGGGATTTTCCCCTCGGAGCTGGACGGG
>NW_010139052.1:0-1461 GCF_000699245.1 Pterocles gutturalis
TATATATAAATATATGTTGAACTCAACCTTCCCTTAAAAGTTGCTCTTCTTCTTGCATGGCAAAACTTAGAGCATTTCCTTCATAAAGAAGAATGTTTGCTTCTAGAAAGGATTATAAACCCACAGTTTTATTCAGAAGATAAAAGTTCTAATGCAGCTATATGGTATGATATGAAATACTCCCAGGAATAAACTAGCACTCTGGAACAAACAAAATTCTTAATCATTACAAAATGAGAAATGAGCACTCAAAAGGCCTCTATTTATGTATTTTAATTTTTTTAATAAATACATTTGTGCACGTATGTAGATACACTTATAAACACATTATTCAGAAGTCATAGTAATTATGATTATGTTGCTGCTTTAACTGATCTTTTCAGCATCGGAAACAGCTTTGTTGTTTAATTTTATCAATTACCTTGTATTAGATTTATTGTTTTTAACTATTTTGATAAAAAATCTTAATCTCAAGGAACATGTATGTGACCACAAATCTTTCTGTTCCATCTTACTTAAAATGTTTTCTTGTAATTTATAACTATATTATACTAAACATTTTGACAAAATGATATATTTAATGCTTTGCTTATGTTTATTTTACTCAGAACTTTCTCCAAAAAAATATTTCTGTGATATCTTTCCTTAAGCTTTGTTAAATGTTTTGGAAAGAAATGAGTTTAGCTGCTTCACTTGTTCCGTTGTTTATTATATATTTTAAAAGAGATACATTTCCTCATTCTTGTAATTCAACTTCTTGTCTCTATCTTTACTCAGAGAAGTTGAAGCCAAACACTTCAGACTCAAATCTGACAAACTGACCCTGCCAAGAATGGCAAAACAGCTCACCTTTGAAGAAAATCAGTTTGATTTTGTTAACTTATGAACATTTCCAGCCAGCACACCAGAATATGTTGACAGAACATTTCATACTACCTGGGGTACGTGGTTCTTTTACTTATATATATTTAAAATGCTGATCTGGATGCAGGAAAATAAAAAATGGGATGGTTCATTTGACATCTTCTGCAAAAATGATGTCTTACAGGATATTTACTAGGAACACTTCACCTCAGGTTTCGTGGACATCCATCTAATTTCATCTGTTTTTTTCCCTCCTTTTCCCTTTTTCCACTAAGCCTTCCTTACCCCTTTGCAAATTAAGTGGGAAGGGAAGTGATAATAAAGTAACAGAGAGACAAATAAATCAAATGTATAGGCAGCTGACAAAGTCAATACTGATTTATTTCCAAGACTTTTCCTTTTCTTTGAGTTGGCAATGCTAACCTTCAAATTCGTAACACAGGGTTTTCAAAAGTGTTCAGGATCCATCAACTTGAACAAACAGAGGTAGCTTAAAGTGAAATGGAAGTGAGAACAGAACAGAGTGGAGAAGGATAAGAGGAAGTAAATATGTGAGATGTCTCTATAGCACAGAGACCATACAAGGAAACAAGGTTC
>NW_010139052.1:1492-23628 GCF_000699245.1 Pterocles gutturalis
AGCACTCAGATCTTTACCTAAACTTGCTCAGTGTATATGCCATTTCATCTACGAGTTATTACTGTCACACCTCTGTCTTAATCTGTAAAATCATGATACCTACCTATTGCTGTAAAGTGCTTTCAGTCTTATGGTTTAAAAGTTCCCAAAGGAACATTAATTACTGAGTCAACAAGAGACGATGAGCTACATATCGGACAGTTAAAACCCCCTGATTTTATCTGCTATATATGAATTAAATACTAAATGAGGAAGTTACAAACTTGTTGTGTGAATTCATAAAAATTCAACAAACAGCAGCAGAACATCAACAGAGCTGAATTCTTTTCAGACTCCATATGATAAATCTATGTGCTTGGCTGCTTGGTCTGTAACAACGCTCTTAGCAATTAGATGGTCACATTCTCTGTAAGCAGATGGAACAGAGCTTAATGATACTTGAAACTGCCATATTAAAGGCATTTTTTACGGTGACCACTTTTTTTCTTCACTTAGTGCAGTAGAAAATGGAGTTTGACAGAGATGACAGGTCATCTGAGGTTCATTTGAAAGCTGCAGCTAGTGTTGTGCATTCTTAGTTTTCACTTGTGAGTGGTTCTTCCAGACAAGAGGTCTTCAGAGAGCAAGACTCAGGGTCCTAAATGAGTTTAGCATTCTATTATGACAAAGACAACAATAAGATGGCTTGATTTTCTTCTGAGGTTTCTGAAAAATCCAACACCTTAATTTTAACTGTTTAGAACTAGAAACACTTAACAGCAGCTTTCAGATAATTTCCTTCCTTATTTCAGTTTTCAGCTTTTACATTCAACAAAGACATAATGTTAATTTTCAAGTTATATTTCTTGCATTTTGGGGTTGTATTTCACTCAAAGTAGGGGGAAAAACCAAGAAGATTTTTCTTTTGTTTAAGTCTGACTATATATGTCTTAGAAATACTTGACTACCACACTTAAAATTCATATCACTCTCTCCTGAAACTTTCTAAAAGGTGAGATCTGTGTGACATTAAAGTTACGCTTGATACTACCCCTATTAGTTAATGGTCTGTTAGATAGTCTTTTATGTCCCTATTTCTGAGGGTTTATATCTTCAGGACAAAATTTTTGCAATCTGAAACTAAGCATATAGGATCGCAGTCCAGAAAGAATTCTATTAGGCACATTCTCAAATCTTCTATAGAACAGATTTTAAATAACGACTTCTTTTTGTGCTCCTAGCTAAAAGCATTAAAAGCAGATGAAGAAGATTTTTTTTGGCATCTATCTATAACAATTTTTTCACAGTAAAATGATTTTTAATATAAAAATGACACTGCAGAATAAAAAAAAAGAAACTTACTATTTTTGCTACAAAGAACTCGGTATGTACTGATCTTTATTATTGCCATTCAATTAAATGTTAGAGCAGTAGTGAAAACTACAAAACAGAAATACAGTTTACGTCCCAAATAATTTCTAACTCAAAAGAGGCACAGATATCAAGTTCACGTGTTTTTACTGTAGGCCCAATTGTGAATAACTATCTTGCATGGAAGTGTTGCAGAACCGTCTACAGGAGCTGAGTAGAAAGGAGTTGGCAAGACAGAGAGATGGGAACAGATCAGGAAAGTACCATTAGCATTTTGGTCAAATACAGTAGTGTGGTTTTGAAGCTAAACCCCCATCATTCCCTCTTTCTGTCTTTGGCTGGGTTCACAGGTGAGTTTTGGTGAACTAAAGGAGGAAACCCCCTTGGGCAGGTGGGTTGGAACTATATGACCTTTAAGGTCCCTTCCAATCCAAACCAGTCTGTGATTCTGTGAAACAGGAAACAAACAAGAAACCCCGTTTCACGTGTGCACCATAAATGTTACAATCCCAACGGGTCTGCGAGTATCCCGAGCTGTGTATGAGTGGCCCTTTGGAAAACTGAACTGTACACAGGGTAGGAAAGCACCGATGAGAAAGCAGACTAAATCTGGTTGGAAATGTTCTGAACTCTATACAAAGGATATGTACAAGCCTCAGCTGCTTCTGCTGGTGTATCCCAGGGTGCTGAATCACTTTCTAACACAGACATAGCCTGTAATACTCAGCCTTACTAAAACAGACCATATATTTGCATGCTTTGAGAGCTACTAGCGGTTGTACTAAGTTAGTTGCTGTGCCAATCGTCACGTTGAGGCGTTTGCGTTCTGCCCTGCTCCCAGCAGTTCAGCTGCCTCTGCTCAAGGCCATCTCTGACCCAGGGCAGCTGTGTGAGCTGGGACCAGGACCAGAGAGCTGCACTAGACCCCTCACCTGGGGCATCTTGCCCCTGGCCTGGCAGCTGCATGTGCGCCCAGGATCTGGTCCTTCCTGAGCCAGGCTGTAGGTACTCCTGGTCTGGCCTTCTGCCTTGGAGAGCCTGACCTGGCCCTGCTGGCTCAGCTGCATGGCTTTACCCCCATCACTGCAGGCTTGCCTGGCACTCACTGCGCGGCGGCTGAGCCTGATGGCAGCCACCAGTCCTGTCTGCTCCTCTTGTGCCATGCATGTCATCCCCAGTCCCCAGCTCTTCCTCCACTGCTGCTGCTCCCTGTGATACCTCAACAGATTCACTATTTCAGGATTAAAAGACATTTCAGCTTGAGAATAAAACTAATTTAACCATATCACTCAGACTTTGATAAAAGCTTTCTCATTAAGCCTGAAATCCTAAAACTCAAAAGCAAACACCTCACCAGAACTACTGAAACCAACAGAATTGCCCACAGTGGTAATGTTATATATGTTTACATGTGTCTGCATGACCAAGAAATAAATTCTTACAACACATTGCAAGACTTTTCTACAACATAAACTGAATTCCTATTTACATTAGTAGAATTTATATCGTTACATTAATACAGTATTGCTACCTCTTGCTAAAAGAAAAAATATGTTAATCTTCACAAAGAAATATTTTTAAAAAACCCTTAATTTGATCACCATTGTTGAACCGATATCTAAAGCATTTCCCCGTACGCTGATTTTACCATAAGGATGCAAATGTCTCAAAAGCACTCTAACTTCCTGCAATATGAAACAATGCATTGTCAGGTAATAGGTCATTTGACCCAAATGCTGGTAAACTTCAATGTCATGCTGTAAAGTGTTATTTTTTTAGTGTGTCTGAATAAGAAATATTTATGAAACATCCTGATCTTTTGTGTTTATGCAAGTGTTTATATCAATGACATTTATAGAGTTCAGCCTACATAACCAGCTAGTTGATGTATCCATAATTATCATCACTATTTCAAAGAGTGTTTATTTTAATTGAATGGAATTTAGTGCTCCCTAAGGTGACAGTGTGGGCACAGGCTGGTCTTCTGAACATAAGTTTAAGTGGGAAACAAGGATTTCTTTTTTTTTTTTCTTTGTTGCAGAATGACAAGTCTAAAATATATTTGTCAGTATTTTCTTCAATTGAAGCCTGAGAATGCTCCAAGCCTCTAAACTACTAAACGTTTTTTCATCAGAGACACAGAACTACATCTCTGGAAAGAATAACAGCAGCTATTACTGTCATCCCTGTGGCTTGGAAGAGAGGAGTCCTCCAGCAGGAGGAGAGGGGTTCTCCCCTCAGCTCTGCCACTGACCAGTATTGATTATTCTGTCCACTTAGAGCCCTTCGTATTGAAGAGACCTCATTTCTGTTACCTTACAAAACAGAAAGTTTTGGCTGCACAGTGTTCACTTCTGGCAAGGCTAGTATTACAACCTCAATTTCCAGTACAGCAGGTCGAAATTTTATTCACTTAGCCACTCAGAACAAACATTCCTCATTTATGAAACTGTACTTAAGGCACTTGGATCGCAGCACAGATAGTTCGCTTTTGTACTAGTCAGTCTTGACACATGATGCAAGGAAAAACATATTAATGTATATGCAAAAATAAAAAACGATCAGGTTGTTCAGTTAAATAGATGCTGATTTAGCAACGATTTTAGTGCACATTGTTAATTTTCAGCTGACAAGCAGCACTGAAACTTGGAGTGGCAAACATTTGCAAAGCAGTATTTCTTTGTGTAGGTTTAATGGGTATCTAAAGCTTTGCTTTGACATTTTTTGGAGACCTGAGCCCCACTTGAGGAAAATGAAATTAATCATTAATCCATTTAGACCTCAGCATAAGCTGTTAATGGTTTAATTGTGCTAATCTATAAAGCTTCCCTTCTTTCCCTTTCACTTCATTCCATCCCTCTACCTTGTCCTTCTTCACACAAAAAACCCAACTAACCTATAGTTCTTTTCTTCCCCTCACAAAGATTTTTAAATGCTTCCTTGTTAATAAACATCTTGTTTGTTATGCTCAACTGAACATTGCTTTCAAGTATTTTCAAAGAAGTAGAAGGCACATTTGGAAACTATGAATTTATCCATTTCTACAGATACAATATAAATCTGAATGCTCTTGGGTACAACACAGAGTTTTAGGATTCAAATGCCTTTATTCCTCTATCATAAATTCCCACCATTCGTAGGCACAGATACAAAACCACCTCTTGCTCACAGTCCCCCGAGAAACAAAAGTAGACACAGGAGAGAGGAAAGAGAAGCCAACAGGTTTCTTTTCAATTCTCCCATAACCCCTATAGCTTCATCACTCTTGAGGCTTCCTCATAGCCGCGTCCTGCAGCCAGCGTGTAGTTGTGTTGTGTGGCTGGTGTCGGGGTTACGCTGATGGTTTGGGTAACACATGTCCACTAACTGGGGGGCTCGTTAGAGTACAGAAGACCTAAATGGTCAGCTCTCTTGGCTTTGCTCTCACAAATCTGGGCTTTTTTCCTCTAAACTGTTGTCAGTTTTCACAAGACTTGGTAGAAATGGAGCACTTTTGGTTATTGTACCTAAGTAATCCAGTTGCAGCTGGCGGCTGGGTTCAGAAATTATTACTGACAGTCAGCAGAGAGAATATTTGCACAAGTATATTTTTCAGGCCACTAAGCTAAAATGTGATATTGGAAGCTGTGGAATTGTTTTAAGGGAAGGAAGATGAGCACGGTTATGAATTGTGGTGGTTTTCAATATTGTGACAATGAAACTAAGTGCCAGCTTTCTCTCTGCATTGCATTCAAAACTGCTCAGCTGAGAAGTGAACTTAGCAATGGACAGCAAGCTGCTGTAATAGAAGCTTCACACTGTGCAAAAAACTGTTGTTACTTTTCTGATGTTTCAGTTGTCTATCCAAATAAAATCATCCCGTGTGAATGTGCATGAGGAAGCATATGGCATGTAAATAACTAGCAGGAGGCTTATGCTAAACAAACTTCTGCTTTTTCTCTTCCAACCTTTCTTTCTTCCTTTCCAAGTTGACCTTAAACATACTTGGAAGGAAAAACTGTTTCTCAATGATGTACAGGACTGCGAGGCTCTCTTAACTCTTCAGTCAGATAAAGGAGAACAAAGAAAGAACTAAAACAGAGTTTCACCTCCTCTTCTGTGACCATTCTTCACTGCACAAAGACCATAAGTGATCCCAGCATACCAAAGCATATCCATATCTTTATTTGCATGCTGAAGTTCTAATAAAGCCCAGGCATGGACCAGAGTTACTGACATGACTGTCCTTCATATGCCACAAAGTATTAGTGCTGAGGCAAGCTCAGCAGTGATTCAGCTGAGAGCTCAATGATTCAGCGAGAGCTGAGATCTGTATTTGACTGTCTACTATACTGTACCTTTGAGGGAGTGTGTTTTATTAACGTTGATCTTAGGCCAGATGGTGGCTGAAATATATGTCAGCTGCAGGTACCTTAAAAGTGATGCCTCACATTTCATATACAATACTGCCGCATGTTCAAAAGCTTCACAGGTTTGAGCTTAAGTGAAAAACTGTATTCTGCATTATGTCAATGCCCGATCTAAGCAGGGTAAGAACTACATTTTTTCACTCTAAGGATGAGGGGGTCAGTGCCAAATTAACCTCTTGCTGCTCTGTCCTTTAAAAAAATGAGGAGAAATACTCTGTGCTGGGATGAAGAGCTGGCCGTGTCTTCAGAGTCAAGCTTACTGCCACCGGGGCAGAGTCTGGTACCAAATCCACTGATGGTTGCCTCACACACCCTCACCCCTCATTTGGCAGCAGGTACCCTCAGGCTTCCCAAGGCTCTGGACAGGTACAGTAAAAAAAAATCTGCCATGCAGCTGGTTGTTAACCCAGTTTAAAGTAAATTTCTAAAAAACTCATTTCTAAAGTAAGAATTGAAGATGGATAAATCACCTACACAGCCATTACAGAATAGCTTGAAAGAACAACTGAGGGTACAGCTCATCCAAGTAATACTGACATACCTCAGCTTTGAAGTTAATAACCAAGTTTTTCACAACACTACAGGCCAGCAGTATGGAAATTGAGTGAGCTGAAAGAGCTAGGTGGTATTTGGGCAAATATTTTGGTAGCTATTCTTAATGAGCATCACAAGACAGCAGCTCTACAGTTTGAAGACTTAGCTTAACTCATCTAAGCCTACAAAAAACACCTTGCACAGGATTTGAGAAGGAAAAAGGCATAGATAAGGCTACAACAACATTCTTCACAAAGGAAGATTTCACTCCCATTTTCTAACTTCCTAACAACTTGGAGTGTCAAAACTAGATAAATGGTAAGTTTTATCGGAGAATATAACCTAAGGACAGGAATAAAAAAAAAAATCCAACAGTTTAATGAACTACTGACTAACTCATGCTGAGAGATTCCTTTTTACATGTAATGATAAGAAAATATGGTCTTAGATCACACAGGATGGTGCTTAATCACATCTTTGCACCTCCTCATCTGAGCCACCTGAGAATGTACACATATGCATGCAAGGTTCCAAAACCAAGGCAGTTCATCAGGTCAAGCATCTCAATAGAAGCAATACACTTCAAGATAACTGTGTTCTCCATTAATTATGTGAATTATGAAACTATCACTAAACTGTTGTAATCATTTAATGTATGAGAAACAAGATGAATCAGCTCACAGAAAATGCGAATTATAAACGTCATCTCTGAAAAAACACTGACTAATCTAATGTTTCTGCTCAAGCCAGAAAAGATCCTGCTTGGGTTTAAATCTTGGTGATTCATTTTGTGGAAGGAACAATAATTGATTCTGCTCTTTCACAGAAATGCAGCATGTGCAGTGTCATCAGTACGTCAACAATTTACATTTGTTTCACTGCACAAAGGAGTTTCAAATGAATTTCAAAGGCTGTACATTTGAAAAGCAGCCAGCTGGCTATTCAGAACTTTGAATGTGGTTGCCTTTATGTTACCAAGCAAGTAGACAAAAAAACTGAACGTAAAGGGAATTTACAGCAGTTAATTAGCAAATGCCACTGTCCTGCCAAACAACAATGATTTCCACATAGTTCGATACCACTCCCCTTAACAGACCCTCTTTGTGATACTTCATCCATAAAAAGTCTACATATTTCTGTACCCTTTTAACATATTTGTTTGTTGAAAATCTGGCTTTCAGATGGCTATCTAAATGTGTCACAATGGGCAACATTAAGGCAAAAAAAAAATCCTTATTTTCTGCTTATTTTCTTTCAAATGCTGTAATAAAGCATTTGCTCAAGCCTGGCAAAAGATTCAAATTCATGTTTAATTCTGCAAGATGCGCTTATGGTAGAGTGCAACTTCATGAGAAAAAAACAATTCAGTTCCAAATCAGTAGACCCATGTCAGCATGGGGCTACACCAAAACTAATAAGACGTGTCTCTCACTGCAGCTGTCCAATCTCCAGATTTCATGACAATCTTATTCCCAGCTCTGAATAATGCAAAACATTTTTGTTTTCTACTTTCCCCCTCCCCCCTACCTCGGAAAATCCCAAGTGGGTGAGCATGCTGCCAGGGAGCAAGCAGGCACACCATACGAGGGAAAGAAAAACAACCCTAAGGTCTACTAGAATGATATCTCTGTTCTTGTTGTTCTTCATCCATTGTAACTGACCACCAGGCGCATCAAACAGCAGCAATGTCTGAGGGCTATTCCAGGCCGGCTTTGAATCCCTTGGGGGTTTCATCTTCAGTCAGTTATGTACCCATACATTTTTCAACTAGACAAACAGTATGTAGGATCTCAACCAGAAAAAACATGGAGAAACTTGAAGAAAGTATAGGTTTTTAAATCTGCCCTTGCACTTATTTTTCATCTTGTATGTAGCATTTGGCTTGCAGTGTCTCCTGTTCTTCTCTGACTTCCATAGTCCAAGGACAAACCACACCTTCATGCTAGTGAAGACAGAAACAGACTTTTGTGATCCTTTTGTCCATTACACCATATTTGAAAACCCATTCACCCATGCAGAAGACAGCTGCACTTTCTAAAGGCAAGACTACAAAGGGCCAGGTTTCTGGCCTAATCTGAAATTTGAATACCTGAGTTCAAATCTCACATCAGAAGGCTTGGCGTGTGCCTTTGTGATACTGAGACTGAAGTGCTGCTGTGGCTAACGTGGATGTGGAACTACTCATGGGTCTGTTTTATCAACTGCATCTTCATAGGAGACAAGTTTTATTGCTTGGATATGCTGAAACTTGTATACAAAAACCTCAACAATTAAGTCAATAAAAGCTGTGCTTTGCTGATCATGGATATAAAATTCATAAAGCAAGCCACAAAGGCATAAACTTGATCTCACCTGTTATCCCTTACTCAGACAGCACCTCATCACAAAATCTACCTTTTCTGGATTTTTGGTTTTGTTGCTTCTGAAAACCCTTTGGAAGACTCATATAAATGCAGAATGGAGCAACTTCTCCTGAATACATAAAGCTTTCTTGAAAAGAGTGAGGGCAATACTGCACCATACTCTAGGATGCTGGCGTTGGTTATAATATATATAATCATATTACGTATAGTCAATATGTATAGGAATTTGGCCTCTTAGACCTGTCATAGTGGCTGTGATGAGATGGGATGCTTCATTCACCAGTTTCTAAAGCTGTTCCCAAACGGGCTATCAGGAAGCTGCTATCTCAAAAATCTGTACTTCCAATTTGCTTCTTTCCATGGTTCATGAGCAGTAGAACATCACAGGTATCGCATAAGACCTCACCATACAAGTAATAAACCAGTCTACTTCTTAACTGTTGAAGTTCAAATTGACATAGAGGGTTACACTGCAGAGGTTACTAGTTGAGAACTAACTTCACAAGAAAGTTGATGAACATGCTTCGATGAATCACAAATGGTTCTTATCTAGCTCCAGAAATGTCATGTTAAACCACGTTCATGTAAAATAGGAAGGTATGTCCAACTCTTTATTCATCTGTCCTTTCTAGACTTAAAAAAGTATCTGAGAGTCAAAACTGAAGGAATTTTTCCGAGGTGGCTCTAACATTAATTGTTAGACGTTATTATGTTCCTTTTTTAATTACAATTTTCAATGCTGTTTCTAGTATGCATGTATGATTTCTTACCTTACTTATTTCCCTGTATATCTTCTCTTGTACTATCTAGCTAGCTTACTTCTTCCTTTATGTTTATTTTAAGGCACAAGATGTAAGATTTAAACTTTCATAGTTTGACCAAATGACAAAAGAGGGACCGAGTTAACAGTAATAATAAAAACAGGACAAAAGTACAGGAGGTTTCCAATGTATTCAAGATTCCAAATTGTATTCAAAAGAATGCAATTAAATGTAATCAGATTAAACTAATGCAAAATTAATATTATATTATACATTATAACTATTATTAATAACTGTTATCAAGTTATTGCTGTAATATGAACACACAACAGAGAACCCTTCTAGCATATGAACTTTCTTATAAAAATTGGGGTTAGTAAGCTTTATTATTCTTTCCTTTGTATCTAAAGCCCATGAAATTTTAAATAATGCAAGCAACTTATTTGTCATTTTTCTAGAAGAAAAAATGTGGAAAGAAAATGAGAAACAGGCATAGTTAAGCACCCAAAGAATTTTATGATAGCAAAAAAAGCACATGTGGGCACACATACATCCCTATGTACAGGTTTACACAAGTGGCCTGGAAAATGGCATGCCCTCTGTAAAGCAACTCTTTCAGTGAAGCCTTGCTTAGCTTCTAGATACTGAAGTTCACATTCATGACTCTATTGCTACTACTAAAAGTAAGTATATGCAAGCTGGTAAGAACACAAAGTGACAAAAAAAATGTTAAAAATACTAGTTACCCATACACTTACTCATCTGGGATTATTTAAAAAATCAAGTTATTAAATGCATGCATGTTTTCAAGTTATATTAAAAATATGACCTTTCTAGCTCCTGTGAAGTGATGCATGACATGTAATAGCCTTGAATTTAAAGGTGAGGTATAAACTCCAAAAGTTGAAAATAAGGCAAAAAAGAAAACCAAGTTTGCCCCAAACAAAATTCTGTTTGGCTCCCTTAAAAATATATTGATGCATATATTACAGAATTTTTAATCCATCTAGAAGGACAGAAGTATTAATGCCTTTAATGGTTTTTCAGCCAGATTGCTTCATAAAACAAAGTATCACACTGTGTTTGATCTTAGAAGCTGAAGAAATTTCAGAAGAATTGATTTTTTTTTATATTTGCAGTAATCTAGTCATTTTTAACATTTCGCCATCAATAGATTAGCCAACATATAAAATCGATCTTTAATTCTATGACAGGAGAAGAATTCTTTGCAGTTTGCATAATTGTTGTATAAAAAGTGGCTACCCTAATAGCATCATTGAGGTTTTAGGAATACAGCATAGAGTGAAACAAAGAAAATGCTGCTAAAAATGGATCATTTCCATTCTTTTGTTAGTACAGTGTTACTAAACTATAGCATCATTCTGCTTTATCCACAGAGTTGTTAGGAGAATGATATGTTAAAAATAAAGAAACATAAGCATAGAAAATGAAGAATTCAAATGGAGGACAAATAGCAAAGGTCAGCATGAAAACAGGCAAAACCTCAGAGATCTAGCACTAGAATAGTGAGACAGAGGAAAAACATGAGTGAAAGTACAGGCCTGATTGAGACCGCGATAAGGTCTGAGCTGCTCTGATGGTACAAGCTTGTTTAACACGAAGAACAGAAGTGCAATTCATACGCCTGAATAAGCCAGCTAATCTTGTTAGGATATGCATTCATGTAAAATTAGTCTCTGCATCTCTGTCTGAAAGACGCACTTAAACCTTTTTAATTTTTATAGCCTATGGCAGTAAACCATTGTAATCACTTAACAATCAGACCCTTTGCAATTCAGATCCCTTCTTAAGGCTGCTGCAGTCCACACTTCCAACTCAACAATGGTCAAACTGAACTCATTTCTTTTGACTCCCTATGTGCTGTTTTGCATTGTTGGAATACATTTCTCTGTTAAAGCTTCCTGACAGAGCTCTAACACACACATTGTGTCTGCTACAATTCTCTCCATTGCATAAAAAGCCCTGATAAACTGTGGCAATGTGGAAAGCCTGCCGCCCGAAGTCACAACATGATCACATAATTATTGACCACATTCTCCTGACCTTTCTATTGCTAGTTGAAGGCCTTCTCTTATGATTATTCAATGTTTCAGTTATAAAAGAGTTCAGTACAAATTACACATTTATAATAAAAACATTTATTCAAAAGCAGAGTGTGTCACAGTAACTTAAAATAAAATCTGACTGGGGAATCCAAGTGCTTATTATCCCAGTAGCTATGCTGCTGGGCTGCTGTAGATTATCTGGCCCATGAGATTTCAGCAGCGGGATGGGAAAAAAGTAAGTAGCTGAGTAAGCAAAATCTACATTATGCTTTCAGAGAAACTTAAAGTTAACCGTAGTGAAACAAACTAAAACCTTGCAAATTTATATTCAGCTGGGTTACATTGCATGCTTGCAAGATATTAAATAAATTATACTCACCATTAGAATAGAGAATATTTCCTAACAGGAATAAAACAAATCATAAATAGAAATCTGTGTTACTTCAAGGCTTGTAAGTGCTCTCTTGTACACTCACTGTAGATACTAAGATACAGATAACTAGGATATGAAGGTTAATGTTGCTATTCATTTAAAAGAGCAGGTTAGTACAATGTAAATTCCCACTAATGTTTCAAAGGGATTACATTTTCTAAACTGATATACAATCACTTTATCAGAAAGCAAAAAGAGGGCCAAAGGGGTATCTCTCACAATATCAGCCCCAATGGAAACCCAGGCCAATCTACATCCACAGAGACTGATGAAAGGATTCCTCAGTGAATCAGTGAAAGAGGTCAAAATTCCAACACAACAGAAAGATATGAATTGTTCATTGAATATCGACACTTCCTTCATCTACGCCCGCTGTACTGAACTATGCTTCTTTATCCTCTACCCCACTTGCATAGGCAGATATGAAGCATCTTTGTCAGCCTGTGTCAATACTGCTCAACTATTATCTTAAAGATCTGGTCAGAGAGAAGTAGCACAAATTTAATCTCCCTTAAATCCAAATGAACCACCACAGCTACATTTTCCAAGTGCAACAGTTCCATTTGGTGGTTGCCTTCAGTCTGCTCTTGAACTTTTGACTCTTTTCCAGTGTTTGTTGAGAAAAATTATAACAAATGTAAAATTGCTGCAGTGAGAGCAGAAGAGAGAATAAAACTGAGGCTCCAAACATTTAGCATTTAGCAAAATCTGACTGTATGGCAAATGGATGTATGATCAATAACAGAGAGAGAGAGAGAAACACATTACACAAACACATTGAGAAATATTCCAGATGTCACCAACACTAAGCTTCAGACGTCAGATAACAAATGCAAGAGTACTCTCACGCTTTGATGTTTAGTTCTACTTTGGGCTGAAGGTTGTTACTACTCTCTTTTTAGAAAATAGTATTTGTTAATACAACCCCGAGTGCTGCAGTTTTTCCTATGGTATTTTGCTAGTGACATAGAAGGTTAGCTAAGTCAAAATTGGATGTTTCCTCACAAGTATTTACTCCTGAAGAAAAATTTGAATTTAATGTGGCATAATTTTATGTTTACATACTTCACATTACAAAAATATATATTATTTACCAGGCTTGCATTCCATTTTAGATATCTCTCAATTTTTTTCTTGTGTAAGTTAAAATGTGTTTTAGCTAAAAAAGAAAATTAATCTATAGAATCATCATTATAATGTTTTATGGAAGCAAAATTCAACAGACCTTATAGTCAAAAAAGTTTCACAGAAAAGGCAAAGCTGCTAAATCAGATGACTATTTAAAAAACAGGAGAAATTAATGAACAGCATGGTACAATATTTTAATAATAGAGCCTGATGAATTTACATAGCAATAAAATGATTCAAAAATACATTATGCCAGTTTACTCAGCAGTTTGATTTAATTCCAGATTCCTTCTGATCTTTCAGAGAAATAAGGGATATCCCAGATGAAAAAGCAAGAGGATGTCCTAGAACCTTGATGTATGCAAGGAAATCACAGCAGCAAGTTAAACTATCTGTGATGGCTTTGATGCTGACAATGCCTTTCAGCAAAACACTATCAGGACCACCAAGAAAATTCACCAATTTACAGCATCTGAAGCCCCAAATTAAACCAAATTATGATGTCTCTATTATGATGAGATGAAATTGTTAGCATGTGATTGCACTAAAGACAAATTAAGAATCTTTATACTAGTGGAAAGTACCTACTTAAAACACAAAAGATTCTATCCCATTCAAAGTCCTCTCTACTTATTGCAAGTGAAAAATCTACAAACACTTAAGTCATTGTTGTGAGATTGATTTTAAAAATCTCTAAACAAGGTCTGGTTTTTCACTTTCAGGGATAGTTATTCTACTAAAAGCTCCAATATCTTCTGTGGTGAAGGTTCTGATACTTGGATAGAATAAAAGGTGTAACACATAAATTACATTAAAGCAGAACTAGTGAAGCTTTTATGCCTTTCGATTTGTGGTTTTTTCCTCCCCCGACTCTTCATCTTCATCAGGCTCCCTAGGGTTCTCTTTGTTGGTCCCACTGTGCTTAGGGACAGGTTATTGTATCTATGCACAAAGCAGTTTGTTGGTTACTGAAAAACACAACACCCGTAGGTGTAATGGTCCCTCCCTCAATGACAGAAATAGGATGGGTCTCTGTCCTCTAACCATACACTTATTTTCCTGACATTTGTTGAAGTTAATTATTTTTGCGATTTCTCCTTTTTGTTCAGCAAGTGTGACATTGACCAATGGATTACAAATTTTGGGATCTCTTTTTTCCTTAGGTAAATCTCTATTTCCTTCATCAAAAATTTGTGAGAAGGTTCTCTTAAGTCACACATTAGACAATATTCCTCAAAGTAGTCATAGTTCCTCTTACAGTCCAGCAGTGACATTCCAGAGCTGGTCCTTCAGAGTGACAGGAAACCCCATGAAGTCTGAGACTGGCACCAACAGCCTGTGTAACGATACCAGCTCACGTGTGCTGAGCAGCAAAGGTCTGAACTGACAGAACCTGACCCCTACCACCGCTGTGCTGCAGGAAGCCACAAGCTGGAACAGGCTGCTGGCATATAAAAGCCTCTCAGTACGAATCAGATGTTTTGTGCAAAAAGACCACGTTTTGGCTTTGATTACAGATGGAAATCTCTCTGCCTGTATCTCTGCTACATGTATATACTACAAAAGATCTATAGAAATCACAGACTGGAAACCTTTAATTAGTCACCAAACATATTTGATATTAACATTTGATATTTAACGTGTCAATCACATTCATCCAACAATTTGTATTCTAAGCTTATTGGCATTTGTTACTC
The DNA here is from genome assembly GCF_000699245.1 of Pterocles gutturalis. NCBI lineage: Eukaryota > Metazoa > Chordata > Aves > Pterocliformes > Pteroclidae > Pterocles > Pterocles gutturalis. The sequence continues at coordinate 16,234 of NW_010139052.1, forward strand.
AAAAGCGGTAGAATTTCCAGATTTTGCTTTAACCACAAGAAACACCATTATCCTAGACTTTCTGCCACCAGCATTCTTCTGCCTGTCTGGATTTATCAAAGAATGGAAGCTGGTAGCAATATTCCACATATGTTCACTTTGTATAATCCTCAAAAAACTAAGGAGCTCAGATCTGCAAACAAAGTGAACGTAATTCTTGGACAGACCATTTGCAGTATTTCCTCTCTGTGGGTAGCAGGAGGAAACACTGTCTTTGCTTGCAGCATTTTGACAATCTTCAGTAAAATCTTAATCTTATTCTTTTTGTACATTTAAACCATGGTTTTGAACAACTACAGAAAATGGCAAAAGCAATATTCCCAGTACAAGATATACAGATTTACAGTGATATATTGATCCTTGGTTTTTCTCAACCTGAAACAATAGAACTATATTCAAGGATAAGCTGACATACTGTGTATCTAAATCTCTATATTGCGTATCTGTCTCTAAAAACAAGAGGTACTACAAGTTGTTCTGTCTCAAAACATGTGAAATATGCTATACATAAAGGAAAGGCATTTATTTGTGTTTATTACATTATTAATTAAAAATAAATGAATTGCAGAATCATTCTGGTGTAAATAAGGTTACCTGAGTGTATGCTATGGCCACTAAAAAACAACAGCAACATTACGGACAGCCACGTTAGCATATGCCAGTTGGGGAGGGGCATAGGAAAGGTAAGAGGGCACCTGTGTGAGCATGAAAAAATTGGCAAGGCACCTTGGATTCGAGTGAACATAATCTGATTCCTGGAAAATATAACTGCATAGGTTTTCTTTACCTGACACTGAGCAAAAAACAACAGCTGCCTCTATAAGAATTCAAACAACGTATAAAATGCAACTGTCTCCCTTCATGAGCAAATAGTGAAAGTGTGTATTTAGCCACAAGGAAGCAGAATTTATCAGCAAGTTTTCAACTAAAATACATTGGAAAAAATGCCCCATTGTATAATATATGAAATGTGAATCACGAATTTGGAAAAAAAAACCAAAGCAACATCACTGAAAATAACAACCATTTTATCCTAACAGATGGCCAGGTGGCAATATAACGCTTTGTTAACTTTGCAGCAAGGGTGCAAAACATTTTTGCCTTTCTAATCACCTGAAAAAAACAACCTTCCTGCAAAAACCCCAAATCTATGAGCTGTTTGTATATCAGTGCTCATCCGCTGGGTGCAATTGCTGTTATTCACACACCTCTTGTTAAGGTACAATTTATGAAACTTAGATGATGACATTTCATTCAGCTACAATAAAGGTACGAAGAGTACTGTAACAGTTATTGTCCTGCCTAACAATGAACTATGTGATCATTTTCAATGATGTCAGTATTCCATTTTTATAGTGTTGTTATCTAAAGTATGTCTCCTATGGATGTGAAAGGTGATGAGGACATCACATGTCCAGATAATGGGGCAGAATCCACTGAAGTCACCAGGACCTCATACATTGATTTTAATTAATTTTGGACCAAAAGTATTATCCATAATTCTCTGTGCTACAAAACACTCAAACTTGGTACAGTTGTGGGCAATTGTTACTAGAAACTGAAAAAAGGGACAGGAACACCAATTGCAAAGCACATTCACTGGGAACTGTGGCTAAATATCTCTGCTGCCTTTGATACAACCCATTTTAAGGGTAATGAAGTCCTTAGTTTTCAGTGATGTCAAGCTTTGAAGGTTTAAAGATTGTGTATCCAAAACTATTCATTTTTTAAGAGACACAACCCAAAATATTATCTGACACCGATTAAGTCTATTTCTATGTACAAAAATAAAAATGTCAATTAGTGCTAAACATAAAATGTTAAGTACCTCAACATATCTGAAGTTGTGAAATATGTGGCAAATATGCACAGATTTCATTCTAAAGGTTTAAATCAGAACAAACACATGCCAAAAGTAATACAGAACAGCACAAAATATTGCTTCAGGTTTTAAAATGCGTGCTGCTCTGGTAACTTTCATTTGCACTCTTTTAAAAATTCTGTGCTACAAAAAAACAAAAAAAGATATCCAAGGTGCACTGTAGAAACCCTCTGAACCCCCGCATCACCAGATAGAAGTTCTCAAAGATACCAAAAAATCCCAGCAACTTAAAGCAAGACCAGTGATCACTGCTACCTGTTTTCTTTGTGTAACCTTCAATAAAATACAACATATAAAGACTAGGAATCATACCAGTTACATAAAATAGATAGGGTATGTATGGTTATAGTTGTAAAATGAAACAATTTAACTCAGAAGACTTTTCTGAATTTTTTATTTATACTGATGGATAAAATTATTCTACAGTTGCAGAATTTGTCACAGAAGTTACTCGCTGACATAAAGTTGTCTTTCAGACCTGTAATCACAAAATTAATTTTAAAAAGGATAAGAAAACACACACAAAGATGAAAAAATATATACTAATCAATTAGCAAATACCAACTTTAAAATCTAAGATGAAGGGGGAGCTGAATCCCTCCCAACCTACTGAATATTTATTGGACACACTATGCAGTGAAATGGAATCAACCCTGATAACTAAATTATCAAAATATATATGTATATATTCTGTTATAATATATTATATAACCAGAATATAACCTGGTTTTGCATATTAATACTCTCTTACAGGAAAAACAAATGAGGATATGGAACTGAGAAAGTTCTAAGGGTAAGGGTGTAAAAAAGTGAAGACTGCACCCCTCCATTTACCATGTCATCTAACATGGCCAAGTAGTATTTCCAAGAACCAAACTCTTTCAGCAGCTCCTACTGCAGAGGCAAAGCTTAAAGTTGTATGAGGATTTATTGGTCATTTTGAAGCCCTTCAGTCTACTCCTTTTGTGGTATCTTTTTTGGGGGTTGAAGGGCTTATTTTGAGGTTTGTTTTTTTTTAACATATGGAATACCATATATGTATATACAGACAGAGATACAAGGGTTAAGCAGTTATGATGAGAAACTTGCAACACACACTACTCTCTGTTTATGCTACTTCCTATAATGCAGGGGAATTCCTATGCTATAATCTTAGGAATCTAAATCAAGTTTCAGGCCTCAGTGGAAAGGCATGCTACTTCAGATGGCAATTGAAGCCTACTGCCAGCCCCAGCTGCCCCTTTACTTTTGCAAATGTACTCTTTCTGTGTGTAGGACAGTCACCGAGACACAGCGATGGCAGATACATTCATACATTCAAGCAGCTTAAGACGCAGAAGCAAATAAACTGTGGGAAAAATATGTAGTTAATGACCTATAAATTCAACCCTAACATCAAACAAAATGCATTTTCGCCTTCACCTGCACTCCAGAAAATGCATTGACTTAAAAGAAACAATCTGTGTCTGAAATTCATGTTAATAGATTGCAACTTGTTTTTTCTTATTTAAGCCATGTATCGCAGTTTGCTTTTGCAATTTCTGCACTGCTTCACATTCTGCTGCATATGTACCACTAATGAGGAGATAACTTTTTAAATTAAAAGCATTAATAAAATGCTGCTTGTAGATATTTTTGAATTAAAAAAAAAATCAAATGTAAATAACCATCTGGGGATCCAAATAGTTATTCCTTTCATTTCAGAAAGCTTCCAGCAAATGAACTATTTCTGAAGAATTAAAGGTACCAATGCACTGCCAGATACTTTATGATGTTTGTGCCATATGGATACCTGACACCTTTTCTTTTCATAGTATATGATTTAAGCCATTCATACCCCTGTTATAAAATAACATAAACACACCCACCTGATGTAAATCTCTTCCTATGGGAACTTGTTTGTATTTCCTTTTACGCTCACCCTTTGAGTGGACACTCAACCACAACTTGGTCAACTACTTAGTCTAAATGAAAGTCAGAACTCCTACTCCTTGTGTTCCTACTCAACCCTTAGCTTGATCCCTGTGGTTGAGAAGAGCCCTAAATGTTCAGGTCCACATTTACAAAGGTTAAGAGTCCTCAGTTTCCCCTTTCCCTTCCTGCATTGGCCCTGGGTAGTCAGGCAAGTGCTCTTCTGGCACTAGATAACAATATTACGCTGCTGCATCCTCTCTTCTTCATTACACCAAGCTGCACCGTACCTTCTCTCCTCTTAAACCTTTTGTACGGTGATTTTGACAGTCAAGAGGTAGTTTAATCTTTAACGATTATTATGTACCAGCAATGCACTCAGGCAAAATCAGTGCTTTCTCTAAAAAGCCATCAATCTAGAGAAATCATCTTGACAATTGAGTTCAAGTCTAACAGCCAAAAGGCAGAGGCCTAACCTTTTAAATGTGTCAATTTTAACAAAAACAGAACACAGCTGAGCCATGTTTCATAAGAGCATATTCAAGCAGTAGCAAAGTAGAAAAGACAACTTATAACAGAAAGGAGAAAATTATGTATGTGACATGAGGGGGAATGAGAACAGGGGAAAAATCAAAGTTAATAGCTGTAAAATCAAAATCAGGAGGACAAGGGAAGAAAATACATAAGATGAATTAACATGCTTATTACAACTTCTTTACATATTTTCCGGCCCAGACTAATATTATAAGAAAATGAATATAACTGAACAAGCTTGTTATTTACTTGGAGAGGCTTCTCATGAAAAAGGTTTACCATAGCTAATTTTTTTCTTCTGGAAGCTCTCCGAATAAGTGGCAGATAGAGTGTGCATGTGTATATCTGTATAACAAAATACTGGGTACAACTGAATTACAGATAAACATGAAAGAAGTATTGTTAGAGCATGATGACACAAATAAAGAGATATTTCTACAGAAAGCTACCATTATTTATGAAATAAACCCACAAAACTATATGGTTGAAAACTTTCACTATTCCTCTTGTCTAAAATCATAGCAACAACATTCAGGGAAGGTGTCAGAATGCTGAGGGCACTAAGAGGCTTTAATTGCTGTCACCCTACCAACTGGATGGATTTGGACCCATTTTTTATCCCTGTCGCCAGCCCTGTGTCTAGTCCTGTGTCATTCTTCCCCTGTCTGGACTTCCTGGATGTCTCCTGGATTTGGGCTTATCACCAGGGCCATCAATGGAGCCCATTTCCACCACCCGGCTCTGCCCCATCAGTCTCAGTCTCTGCAGGATGGTGCCAGGTGGGTGAGGGTACTGTCCACACAGGCATCATCCCAGCTCCACTTCCCAGAGGGTTTCTGTGGCTCCCCGGCAGTAAGTCTGTGGCCAGGTGTTCTTAGTTCGATTGTGCCATTTTGTTTTTTCAGGAACGCTCTTTATTCCAGTCTACAGACAATCCCCAGCCGTGCCTAACTAGCCATCAAAGGCATCTCCCACAAAGCAGTAAACACTGAACAGATAATGCCAGAATAACCTACAGGTGTCAAGATTACTGACACAATCACCAGAATAAACGTTCCCTGCTACCTCCAAACTTCCCTTGAACGTCTAACTGATTATCCACGCAAAACTCAAAACAACCATCCTCAGCCTGGTTTTGCCTTCCAGGCCACCACTTCTGTTTCAGGAGAATTGGTATGTGCCAAGGTCTTCCCATGTTCTCCAAGAGCTGTGCAGTAAAGCACATCCCTTTATTTACACAAAAGTAATACAACGGTAAATACAAAGGTAAATGGTGTCTATTTCAGCATGAATATTAAGGCAGCGACACAGCTGCTTCTTTCTGGGAGAAAGATATTTGATATCAATATCATAGAAAGAAAACAAATGTGTAATTTTTTTAAAGTGCTTTTTAGTATAATTTTCTGTTTATTAAAAGATTAAATCCAAACAGAACATCACTCCATCAATGAAGAGTTTCCATTTTGAATATAAGTATGATTATAAACTCTCTAAGACACCAGGAAGATGTATTTTTTTTCCTTATCTACCCAACAGGTCCCAATGTATGCAGCTATACAATCTCTTCAGAAATTTGTACTAAGAATGCTGGCCTCACACACACATAACAATAACCTGCTGCAAGACATGATTGTACTTGAATTTGCCCAAGTTACTACTTCATTGTTATCACAAGCGCCAGCCATTCAATATCAAAGGCACCTTCACTTAGGGTTCAACAAACATTTATCTTGAAGAAGAAACTCTGCAAGCACATTAATGAGACACATTAAATATTCTCCACAGCCAAAATGGGAATGAAACTCTTCAGAACTTCAGAACTTGGTTCATTATTATCAAAAGCACATAAGCACCACTTGACAAACTTTTATGTGAGTATGAAGGGGGCCAATGCCACAATGTAACTGAGTCAAAACATTATTGTAATTTAATAAGACAAAAAAATCCTACTTGTCATTTGATTCACTACCTTTCATAAACAATTTAACGTTCTTACCTTTTCCCTTTGTTCACTTAATTACTGGATTGTTTTAAGAATGTACGAAGATCAAAAGCTGATTTTAAGGTACTTTGAGGTGTGAAAATCAAAGACACTTTAAATAAAAGAAGATAAAAATATAGCTTTTTGCCCTCCAAACACAAAAATTTTATTTTTAGAATACACAATCAGTGTTTGTGTATTGTGTGAACTACAAACTGTGGTGGATTCTTCAAAGTAATTGCACCCACCTGATGTAAAGCATAGAAAAGGTAGCTACAGAACAGCTACAATATGAAGTCATCAAGGACTTTTTACCATATTGTGGCACTTGTGTATCTCAACTTTTTTTTCCAAAGGCTAGAGGGCTTATATACAATATTTTGATGGGGCATAACACTATCCAGATTAGAGCAACTCAAATAATTTCAAAGGGCAAAGTTTTAACCCCAGTAAATCAACAGGAAATCTGATAAAAGCTTCTATCTATTTTCCCTTTTATATATTTAAAATTTTAGTCCACCTCCTAGAATATCTAGAAAGAGCAATAAATATAGGTGGAGCTATGCCAGCATATTCTTTATTTGCTCATTACCCATTTGTTCAATGTTACTACGGTAAACTAGAGAAAGACATATGCTTTCTTTTCACAATATTCATTGCAGATAAGGCTAACACCAGAGGCAATGTAGGCCCACTGATCAATGAGGTGGGTGCTCTGGTGACAGATGATACAGAGAAGGCAGAGTTACTGAATGCCTTCTTTGTCTCTGTCTATACTGCCGGAGGCTTTCCTGAGGAGCCCCGTACCCCTGAAGCCCCAGAGGAAGTCAGGACAAAGGAGGAGTTTGCCTTGGTAGATGAAGACTGGGTTAAGGACCCGTTAAGTAATCTAGACACCCACAAATCCATGGGTCCTGATGGGTGCACCCGCGGGTGCTGAGGGAGATCGTGGAAGTCATTGCTAGACCACTCTCCATCATCTCTGGTAAGTTGTGGGAAACGGTCGAGGTGCCTGAGGACAGAGGAAAGCGAATATCACTCCAGTCTT